>NW_016822711.1:540493-542610 GCF_001698545.2 Rhinopithecus bieti | reverse complement strand
AATATATATATATTATATATACATAAATGAGTGACCTAAAGTTCCCTAGAAGTGTGAGATGAAGAGAGAGGTAGGGAAAGAGGAAGTAAAGCATGATAGTTTTCAGCTTGAAAAAGAAGGGTCTGTATATGTCTCTGGGTTCTTAACATTAATGGAGAATAAATTAACACATGATTTACAAAATTTTAGACAAAACAAATTTTAAATGAGACCATTAGAGAGAAAAAAACTCACAGAAAGTATTATTATCCCAAAAGATGGCAAAGTGTGTGTGTGTGTGTGTGTGTGTGTGTGTGTGTGTGTCTGTGTGGAGAGAGAGAGAGAGAAAGAGAGAGAAAAGAAGAAGAGGAAGAAGAGGAGGAAGAGGAAGAAGAGGAAGAGGAAGAACAAGAACAAGAAGAAGAAGAAGAAGAAGAAGAAGAAAAGGAGGAAGAAGAAATAATTTAAAGGATCTATGAAGTAAGACAGAAGGAATGGAAAGCTCATGAATTCAGTTTATCTATGCAACTTTATTTACAGGCTATAATAGAGTAACTGCTGTTGGATTTACCCTCACACTAAAATGAAACAAAATATATAAAGTGACCATTTTAGGCATTGGAAAATTGGCAGTGCAGGATTAGAGTCTTAGAGAGACAGAAGTAATATGAGGTAAGCACCACATTTTATATCTGAGAGCACTTTCCTGAATATTGGGCACACAGAAATGGAGACCAAGTGATGATCATTAGTCTGAGTGAGCTGAGGGGGCAGAAATGGAAACACAGGGCTCTAGAGAAAGCTGGAATTTGCAGGGTAGGAATTCCAGAGAGGGGGAAGCAGTAAAGAAGAAAAGTCCCAGAAGTCTGTGTAGATATTCTTCTTAGCTTTTTGTTTGAGAGCTGGTCTGAGCTTTACATGTCAGGTCGAGATTCTGCAAGACCTCACAATTCTGAAAAGTGGAAGCTGCAAAGGAGCTAAAAACGGAATGGAAATGCCAGAGATCTGCACTGCTAAGAGATATTGCAGTTTTAGTCCAACTATAATGGAGAGACTTCGCCATACATATCAGTTATTTAGTTGAACCCACTCTCTAGAAACAAGGACTATGATCATATCTAAGGTTTTAAGTATAAAAGGGGTATAGCCTACCCCAAACAAAGCATAAAATGAAGCCTGAAGGATCAAGAGAATGAGCCAGTTGTGTAGTTGCTGGCCAGAACAAAATATTATACTTTTAAAAGGGAGACAATATAATCCAGACTGTGTATAATAGATCATCTGCAACATTTTATGTGCAATAGAAAATTACTATAGAGGCAAAGAAGCAGGAAAATATGACCTATAACAAAGATTAAAAAAAAAAAAAACAATAGAAAGAGATCCTGAGATGACTGATTTTAGAGTTAGAACACAGTTTTTAAAACAATGTTTATACACATGTTCAAAGATTTAAATGAAAACATGAATGTAATGAATGAACAGGTAGGAAATCGCAAAAGAGAAAACAAGGTTAAAAAATACCTAACTAAAATACTAGAAGTAATAATTTCCCTCAGTGGCTCAAGAGGAGATGGGATAATGCAGAATAAAAGATCAGAGAACTGGAAAAAAAATGATGAAAGACAACAAAATGGAAAAACAAAGAGAAAATATATTTTAAAAAATGGATAGAGCCTCGGAATCTTGTGGGATAGTATCAGTTGTCCCATATGTAGGGAAGTCTCAGAAGAAAAGGAAAAGGAGAATGCATCAGAACTATTTCAAGAAGTAATAACCAAAAGTGAACTTGGTGAAAAAAAATCAATCTGCAGATCTAAAAACACCAAAACAATATGTCTTTTAAAGTATTCTTCAAGATTGAAAAGTTAAAAAAAATTTTAACAAACCTGCACATGTATCCCAGAACTTAAAATATAATAATAAAAAAAAAGCAGTGAGCAATTAAAACTTAGATTTAAATCTAAAGAATAGTTTGTAATGTGGTTGTGAAACTAAGTGCAATTTATAAAAATAAATTTTGAAAAGATAAACATATATAAAATTTAGATTTAAAACATTTTGTATTTGTATATATTTATAAATTTATAATATTTATATATAATTTATAATATTTAAAATATATAATATATACTATT
>NW_016822711.1:490734-539362 GCF_001698545.2 Rhinopithecus bieti | reverse complement strand
ATATAATATATACTATTACATATAATTTATAAATGTTTAAAAATATTTAATAGTATATATTATACAATATGATATATACTATCATATATAATGTAAGCTGAGACTATTTGTCCACAGTAGCCACGGTACTAAAAGAAATGCTAAAGAAAGTTCATCAAGCTGAAGATAAAACTTAGAACCATAGGAAGGAATACAGGTCATTGGACATGGTAAATGTGTGTAAATATAAATAAATTGTATTTTCTCACCTTTAAATGTCTTTAAAACATAATTGACTCGTTCAAGAAAAAATAATAGCAATGTGTTGTGGCATTTCTAATACATGTAATAGTGAAATATGACAATAGCATTACAAATTGGGTTGGGCAAATGGGATTCTACTGTTGGAAGATTCTTATATTCTATGTGAAATGTTATGATATTAATTAGAAGTAGACTGTGATGTTAAAAATATATACTATAATCCCTAGAGCAATCACTAATACATACAGAGAGAGAGAGAGAGAGAGAGAGAGAGAGAGAGAGAGAGAGAAGAAGAAGAAGAAGAAGGAGGAGGAGGAGGAGGAGGAGGAGAGGAAGAGAAGAAAGAAATATCCAATAGAGATAGAGGCAATAAAATAGAGTACTAAATCATATTTCATTGATTTAAGGTAGAAAAGGACAAATAAAAGAAACAAACATACAAACACGAGATGGAACAAATAGAATATGAACTGCACAATGGCAAAATTAAAGTCAACCATTTAATTACATTGAATGTAAATGTACTAAATATTACAATTATGGGGCAGAGATTATTAGACTGTATATAAAAACAGGAGCAACTAAAAGCTGTCTGTAAGAAAGTCTCTTTAAATAAAACCACACAGCTATGTTGAAAGGAAAGACATAAAACATTGTGGCTCTTTCTGTTTTGTGCTGCAGAATCCCTGAGACTAGGTAATTTATAAAGAATAAAAATGTATTTATTGCAGTTCTGGAGGCTGAGAAGTCCAAGATCAAGGCAGCAGCAGGTTTAGTGTCTGGGAGGTTCTGGTCTCACCTCCAATATAGTATCTTGAATACTGCATCCAACAGAGGAGGCAACACTGTTGTTCACATGGCAGAAGGGTGAAAGGAGGAATGCAAATTTACCCCTTTATGACAAACCCACTCCTGCGATAACAGCGTTGATTCATTTATGAGGGAGGAGCCCTCATGGCCTAATTACCTCTTAATAGTCTTACCTCTTAATACTATTAAAATGGTAATTTAGTTTCCAACACATGCTTTTGGGGGGCTGATTTAAATGATAGCAAATATATACCATACAAATAGTAACCGTGAATAAAACTTATGTGGTTATGTTAATATCAGACAAAATAGACTTCAAGATGAGGATTATTACACAGATTAACAAAACTTTCATAACAGAAAAAAGATCAGTTTGTCAAAAAGACACAGTAATCTTAAATGTGTATTTACCTAATAGCTATGTTTAATATCATTTCTGGCATATAGGAAGAATACATTAAATGTAGCTATTATTAATACAAGGATAACTCAACACAAGGAAATCCATTAATATAATTCATAAATAGATAAAAGAATAATGAAATTTCAATATGGGCAGAAATGTATTTGCTAAAATTCAATAATCATTTGTGATTAAAAACAAGTAAACAATAAGTGCTAGTAAGCTAGCAATAGAAGGAGACTTCATTGAACTAATAAAGATTAGCATAAAACAAGAACAAACACCAAGTGTAATGTAAATCATTAGAAACATTCCTACTAAAGTTAGAGACAATATAAACTTGCTCCCAGCACTGTTGTCATTTAGCCTTGTAATAGAGGGCCTAACTCTAACTCTAATGCAAATATACAGGCCAAAAAAGAATAACATGAAATATAAATATTATAAAGAAAAGACACAAATATAATTATTTGAAAACTAAAGATTGCCATGAAAATCCAAAAAATTATCTGAAAAAATTCTTAGAATCAGTAAAATTCAGTATGACAGATATAAAATTAATATAGAAAAAATCAATGCTTTCCTATGTGTTATCAAAAATATACTAAAGAATGAAAGAGAAAAAACCTATTTACAATAATAATAAGAAAAGCTAACAATTGTAAGATTCATATGTTGAAAACTGTAAAATGTAGAAAAAAATCCAATAATGCAGATATGCAGGTGTTTCCTAAATAGAAGAAAATTTTGTTTGAGATATCAGTCCTCCTCAAGTTAATTTAGAAATGTAATGCAATCCTAATCATTATTTATGAACTTAACATGCCATTCTATTGGTCAAATGGTAGATGAAATAGAAGGTAATCTGGAAAACTCCTAGAAGAAAAAATGAGGGAAACTTGTCTTTCAAAAATTAAAACAAATTTGAAAATATAATCATAAAAGTATAGGATTTGTGCAGGTATAGGCAGAGATATTGGTTAATAAGATTGGATGGAATCTAGAAGGAGCAGTGCGCACATCAGAGTTTAGTATAGTAAAGAGCACTGGATCTCAAGCCAGGCCACACAGCTGTGCGTTCTTGGAGAAGTTACTTAAACTCTCTGTGCCTTGGTTTCCTTATGTGTAAAAGAGGAATCATTATACTACCTACATCTTATGGTTGTTGTGAAGATTAAATACATTAATATACAGAAAACACTTAGAAGAGTGCCTGAAATATGGTCAGAACTATGTAAGTGCTTGCTGCTATTAATAATAAAAATGGCAAACAATTAAGTAGGAAAATGAATTACTTTACAAATTAGGGTGAAGCTTGGTTATCCATTTTCAAAGCAATACAGTTAGGGGTGATTGGTTATCCATTTTGAAAGAAATACATTTAGACGTATGCCTTAAACCATACCCAAAAAGCTAAATATAAAAGTACTAGATAAAGCTGCAGAAAAAATATAAGCTTGGGGTAAAGAAAGCCTATTGAAGTAAGATATAAAACATTAAAACCATAAAGGAAAGTAATCAAATATTTAAATACATTAAAATTTAAAAGGAAACTTTTGTATACAAAAGATGTAGTAACATAATAGACAAACTTCAACCTGGAAATATATTTGTATTATTTTAGCAAAAGATTAATATCAATAAGCATCAATAGGAAAATAACAATCACTCCAGTAGAAAAGTGAATGATGGATATTAAAAAGCAACTTATAGAAAAAGAAATACAAATGTTCAATAAACCCTACAAAACATTCAACCTCATTGGTAATCAGATAAATGTAAATTAATGTGATACATTTTAATCAGATTAACGAAATAATAAAAGCTTTATAATACCCAGAGTTAGTAAGGATATGATGGATTAACGTAGTGATACCTTACTGGTAGGAGAAGATGACAAAATCTTTTTGGAGAAAATTTTTTTACTATCTATTAAGATTAAAACTGCCTTTTTTTGACTTAGCCATTCCACATTTATGATCTTATTCTGAAGAATATTTTGCATGCAGTGGGCCTAAAGGTCTATGCTCAAGAATGATCATGGCAGGTTTGTTCATGACAGTGAAAAGAGGGAAACAGCCAGATACTCATTAGTAGAAGAGTAGTTAAAGAGTGTATGGTAAAGCCATAATTTTGAATACTGTGCAGTTATTAAAAAGGATGAAATGCATATAGTTTCATATCATTTATAATATATATGTGAAAAGCTTTTCAAGGAATAAGTGAAAGACTAGTTTCAGAATAGTTCCATTTATTCTTTACACATGTATTAATGCACATATACTTGCATGTTGTGTTTACATATAAATATATGAGGGCATAGGAAAAATAATGAAAATAAAAGTACTAAATTGTTAATTGTGATTAACTCTGGGGATGGGTGGGATAGGGTGAGAGAAATAGACTGCATTTTTAGTCTTTTCAATTAGGTATAGTTTTAACTTTCTATGATAAAAGTCTACTTACACACATCTTGTATAATAAAGGACAATGAAAGATAACAGAAGAATAGCTACCAAAGAACTCAAAAAAAGACCAGGAGGCAGGTTGTTTTCTTGACAAATGCTCTTAATATATCTAATTCCTATGACTTTAGAACTGTTTCAGTGCAAAGACATGAATTTTTTTTTGAGACAGAGTCATGAATTTTAATTCATTTAATATGGCTAGCATAATCCTGAAACCAAATTTGACAAAGATAACATAGGGATAACACAACACCACAATTCATACTCATAAACACAGGTACAAGCATTTAAAATAAAGTGCTGCAAAATCCAGTTAATCATGAAGTACTGTTTCTTCTAAAAATGCAAAAGTGATTTAACACTTTGACAAATATTAATGTTTTTCATACGTTAAAGGAGACAAAGCATGTGATTGTCTAGAGGTGACTTTTCCACCTATTGATCTATTTGTTTTAAAAAAAATTTATTGAGACAGGAATTATTCTAAATTCTGGTATAAAGGCAAATGCAAATATGATAAAGTATGAAGGAGTGTTTAGATAGGGGAAGTCCTAGATATGAAAGAAATAGATAATCAAGCTTCTATCTGTTAGCAGTAGAAAATAATATTCATGTTAGTGAAAACCGGGAGTATTACTATTCAAGTTGGAAGCAATACAATCCATTATTACCATTATTAAAGCTGTATTTAATAAGTACTAACCAATGCAATAGGCTATATAAAAGAAATGTCATATATATTGGAAAAGAAAATTATAATACACAATTATAGTTATTTGTACATTTGTATGATTCTCTACCTAGAAAACTGAAGATAATCAGTTGAAAAAGTATTAGGAGATAGAGAAAGGCATTTGGTAAGGTCTCAAGTTACAAGAAAAATATAGAGCTTTCCTGCACACTAGAAACAGCCAGTTATCATATGTATATAATGGAAAAGGATGTCATTATAATAACAAAAATGATATAGCAGGCCCAGGCATAAATAACAGAAAATTCACAGGACTTATAACAAGAAAATGATAAACTTTTTTTGAGAATAGAAAAGAAGTCTGTACCATGTTTCTAGAGGAAAATACTCAGAATTAGAAAGATGTCAGTTCTCCATAAGTTATCTTTCTTTAAACTCAATGCAATTCTAATAAAAAAACAATAATGTAATTTGAGAAAGAATTGAAAAATAGTTCTTAGTTAAAATTTTAATTTTAATTTTTGTCAAAGTCATACATATTCACTTTAAATATGCTGAGTTCTGCTAGCTTATAACAGCAATCTACAGCTTTGCACTTTCTAACTACTGATTCCCATTTCCAAAGTAAAAAATTTCCAACAGTTTAAGCAGTTTTTACTGGCATTTACATCCATATTTTCAAATAAGCAGATTTTTCTGCTATTTAAGTTTTATTTTCTTTTCAGTTTTGAATATTATCTATTGACTTCCTACTATTGAAGATAGGATTTAGTTTTCTTAACCACTCCTCAAACCCCAACCAGTCTCCCTCCCCCAACTCAAATACACACTACACAAATGCACAATCATTTAATCTTCTTTGGTTCTGTTCATGTACAGTGTTAAAATTATAATGTCTATTTAAATATCATTCACAGGTTAGTCTCACAATATTCTACAATTTCCTTTTAAAATGGAAATGAAGCACTGTTTCTTCTAAAAAATGCAAAAGCGATTTTTTATGACAAATATTAATACTTTTCATAGGTTAAAAGAAATAAAGCTTTTCTAGAAAAGCTAATGATTATTTCATTTTTTTAAAAAGTTGCATTGTGGGTGGATGCAGTGGCTCACACTTCTAATCCTAGCACTTTGGGAGGTTGAGGTGGGTGGATCACCTGAGGTCAAGAGTTCAAGACCAGCCTAGCAAACATAGTGAAACCCCGTCTCTACTAAAAATACAAATATTAGCCGGGTGTGGTGGTGCATGCCTGTAATCCAAGCTATTTGGGAGGCTGAGGCAGGAGAATCACTCGAACCCAGGAGGCGGAGGTTGTAGTGAGCCAAGATCACGCTACTGTACTCCAGCCTGGGTGACAAAGTGAGACTCTATCTCGAAAAAAAAAAAAAGTTGCTTTGTTATTGATATTGATATCGTAATCACCTGACAGGTTCTTTTTACCCCCAGCACAGACAAAACCAACTCACCAAGACAGTGGTATTGCAGTAGAGAAAGAGTTTAATTAATGTAGAACTAGCCAAGCAGAAGATGGGAATTTATTACTCAGATCAGCCTCATTGAGAACTCAGAGGCTATGGTTTGTACAGATAATTTGGTGGGCAGGGGACCAAGGAATGAGTGCTGTTGATTGATTGGGGATGAAATCATAGGAATGTGGAAGGCAGTCCTTGTGCACTGAGTCAGCCTCTGGGTGGGGGCTGCAAGACTGGTTGAATCATGAGTCCCAGATCCAGGTGGAGTCAGTTGGTTGCCAGAATGCAGAAATCTGAAAATCATCTCAAAAGACTAATCTTAGGTTTTACAGTAGTGACGTTATCTATAGGAGCAATTGAGGAAGTCACAAATCTTGTGACCTCTGGCCACGTGACAACTAAGCAGCAAGGGATTATAGAAAAGCAAGCTAGGGAACAATGACTGGTTATCATTTAACTGCATTTTAGCAAAATTCAGGCCCTTCTTATGATCCTAATCTCATAGCCTTTCAATAGTTGCCTATTACAAAGGCAATTTCAGTCTCCAGACAGGGAGGGGGGCAGTTTTAGGGAAGGACTATTTTCTTTTTTTTTTTTTTTTTGAGGCGGAGTCTCACTCTGTCGCCCAGGCTGGAGGGCAGTGAGGCAATCTCGGCTCACTGCAAGCTCCACCTCCCGGGTTCACGCCATTCTCCTGCCTCAGCCTCCTGAGTAGCTGGGACTATAGGCGCCTGCCACCGCGCCTGGCTAACTTTTATTTTTTGTATTTTTAATAGAGATGGGGTTTCACTGTGGTCTCGATCTCCTGACCTTGTGATTCGCCCGCCTCGGCCTCCCAAAGTGCTGGGATTACAGGCGTGAGCCACCGCGCCCGGCCAGGAAGGACTATTTTCATCCTTGCTTGGCCTACACCCAGGAATGAGTGAGGACAGCCAGCCTATGAAGCTAGAAGCAAGATGGATTTAGCCATGCTACATTTCTCTCTCTCTCATAAACTTTGCAAAGGTGGTTTCAATACAATGGACAGAGCTAAAGGGGAGGAGAGAGTAAGAATGAAAATAAGAACCTCTTAATACATTCAAGCACTTAAGGAAAATCTAAGAACTCCAGTTCTTGAAAATACGGATTTTGAATCCATCCTTCCACTCCACAATGGATTTGTCTCTTTCTAGACTTACTGTCCTGCTGTGTTTTAGGACATTCCTTTCATTGTCATCCTGGGAACACAAGCTCCTGTTGGAGCTCCCTTTTACTGGATTCCATGTCTTCCTCTTTCATGGTTTACAGCCTTGTTTGTGGGGAGCACTTTATTGAGTAAATTCCAGGGAACTGTGCCACAGAACTGACCTAGGGAGGAAATGCCACTGCCACTGCCCCAACAGGCACTAGAGAAAACTGCTGTTGCTTCTTCCTCTCCCAGCTGAAACCAGCCACTGGTATCCTCTGGGAAATCTGTGCTCCCATGACTGCCCTAACCAAAGCCTGGAAGCCTCTGCAGTCATCTGTGCCTGAAAGTTAAAACTGTACCTGGTATTGTGTTTTAAAATTAATCTATTAGACCCTTTTCTTTAAATACATCTTTACAAGCTGTGTTTTTAAATGTTAAGAAATATTAATGTTAAAAAAATTTCCTCCATTCTATTTACACAGATTGGAATAATTTGAGCTTGATCAGGTGGTATCCAATTGGATTAACTCTCACTAAGTTGGTGACTAAAAACAACCTGTGATGACAAACTTAGTTTATAATTTTAAGTTAATGCACACAGTTTTTTACAACAGTCATTTGACCAAAGGAGATAGTCCTTGATGTTTCCTCTTAATAATTATCCCTGATGTTTATTCTTGATATTTCCTCAAGGATGTCCTTTATCCTTGATGTTTTCTTTTAGTAATTTTCCATCCACTAACCACACCCCCAACCCTGCTCCATGGTCATAAATCCCCACTTGTTCTTATTGAAGTCAGAGTTGAGTTTGATCTCTCTCCCTTACTGCGAGACCCTATTACTGTGGTCCCTATACCTATTGCTAAGGGCTTCCCTGCTTTGACTAAAGTCTGCTTTAACAAGTGTCATGAATATTTTTTTCTTTAACCATAGTAACTTATATCACATGATCTAATTGCAAGTTTGTAAGTCAACATTTTATAGAAATATTAAAAATAAACCTTTGTAGGGTAGAAGAGGGAAAGCTTCCTCTTCACTCTCTGAAGACTCACTGAAAATAAACTGATGAAAGGAAGATTAATAGGAGAAAAAGGCATACAAAATTTATTTAATGTGCCCTGGGGAGAATCATAGGACAGTGATTACCCTAGCCCAGTGAGGTCCAGTTGGTTATATTCTTTGTATTCTAAACTCTTAAAACCAATCTCATTTTCTCAATGTTGTCATAGATTACCCCAAAGAGAGAATGACTGATACTAACAGAAAAGTCACTTGGTCTCAATTCTGAGATTAGGAAAATTCTTTCATGCTTTTATTCCAGCAGGAAGAGATATACTCTTCTTCATAAGGAAGAGAGAGACGGGGAGTAGGGTATAGGAGGAAATGATTTGCAGGGGAAATGAATGAGTCCCAAGAACAATGGCCTTGGGCAAAGTTCCTGTGAGCTCTGGAGGAAGTGGCTGCAAGGTGAGAGGTGGAACTTCGTTGTGAACAAAAGTTGTCTTATGAAGATAGAGTCTCCCAGTTAATCTCTTGGAGCTGCTCTCAGAATAGATGAAAAGTCTGTGTGTGGGAATGACTCCCAATCCCGTCTCTGTGGGAATTGACTCTTCTCTAGTGGTTAATCTTTCCTCGATATTTTGATGAGATTCCTAGGGGAGAGTCTAAGACAATTGCATTCTTTGGATTTAGAAAAAAAAGCTTTCTGGCCGTGCGCGGTGGCCAAGCCTTAATTCCCAGCAAATTGGGAGGGCGAGGACGGGCGGATCACGAGATCAGGAGCATCGAGACCCCCTGGTAATACGGGAAAAAACCTCGTCTTTCTACTAAAAAAAAATACCAAACTAGCCGGGCGACGGGTGGCGGCCGCCTTCTAGCCCCAGCTACTCGGGAGGCTGAGGCAGGAGAATGGCGGGGAACCCGGGGAGGCGGGAGCTTTGCAGGAGCTGAGGATCCGGCCACTGCACTCCAGCCTGCGGCGGCCAGAGCCGAGAACTCGGTCCAAAAAAAAAAAAAAAAAAGAAAAAGAAAAAAAGCTTTCTTAGTTCAAATACAGGAAACTCCAGAGAGAATCCCTCCTGGTTCTTTGGGAAAGAAAGACAATACCAGAGACAGGGCTTTAGGGGGGAAGGTCAGAGAGACTGGTTCTGAGGCTTATTTCTGAGGCTTTTCAATGTTCTTTGATTCAAAGAACTCACCGTGACAAGCGCCATATTTTGTGGTACTGCTTTTGTGCCTCAACAGGGCAAATAAAAGGATTACTTTTGTAAACCAAAAAGTATCTGAGAAAAGTCTCAGTCAATTTAGACACTTATTATGCCAAGGTTAGGAACATGCCCGTGACAGTCTCAGGGGGTCCTGAGTGTCATAGTTAGGGGTATCATTTTCTGCACCCCCAACACTTTCAAATATCACAAGAAAGCTTTGTCCTTAGCAAAGTGACCTAGGCAGAAACTCAACTTTTTGGACACAAAAAAAGTATAATTCTAACTTAGATTTCTTAGAAATAGGTATGTACATAGTTGCTAAATATTACTTATATATTTGTAAAGTTGTAAGAGCTGTCGCAAAGAGTAAACAGACTTATTTTTTCGCATTTATTAAAAATTAAGATTTATTTCAACTATTTGAGTAACATTTGCTATCAAATGCTCAACTAAAGAATATCTTTAACATAGTGATGAAACTATTTTCTGCAAGTCCATGAGTTTGAATTGTTTAAATAGACAGGTAATAATATGAATCAGATGGAGACCCATCAATCTGATCCTTAGCTTTAATTTCCAATTGTGCTCAGTATTCTTGCTTGCATAGCAAATTCTCTTCCTGCTGGAATAAAAGCATGAAAGAATTTTCCTAATCTCAGAATTGAGACCATGTGACTTTTCTGTTAGTATCAGTCATTCTCTCTTTGGGGTAATCTATGACAACATTGAGAAAATGAGATTGGTTTTAAGAGTTTAGAATACAAATAAGGATGAAGAAAATAAAGAAATAAGGAATTATGTAGTGGTAGTAGTGGCTTCAAGCACTGTACCTTAAATTCTACAAAATTAATTATAGAACAGAGTTGTAAGTACTTTCATGTTCCAAGTTAGACCAATTTTGAGTTGAATATTATCCAATAGTAAATATTGATTTTTTTTGCTTCAAATTTGGAACAATATTACTTTGAAACATACATAAGGAAAAATAGGATTTATGGATTTATAAGGGACAAAATTTATAGACATTTCCTGAGTTTCCCTTACCTAGTGCTAAGGTTTGTTTGTTCCCTCCAAAACTTATGTAAAAATTTAATTGCCATTGTGATGGTACTGGAAGGTGGGGCCTCTAATAGGTATTTAGGTTATGAGTGTTCCACCCTAATGAATGGACTAATGCTGTAATTGCAGTAGTGGATTTGCTCTCTCTTGCTCTCTCCTGTCCTCTTTTTGTCCTTCTGCCATGTGATGCATTTCATCATGTGTGATGTAACAAGAAGGCAGCTTGCAGTTGCCAGGTCCTTGATCTTGAACTTCCCAGCCTCCAGAATGTTGAGAAATAAATTTCTGTTCACTAAAAACTACCAGTCTATTGTATTCTTTTATAGCAACACAAACCAGACTGAGACACCTAGTTACATATCCACCTTTTGATCAAGGTGACAATGGTGGTGAGGGTCATTGGAGAATGGCTGAGGGGGCCGCAATTGTATAGTTAGACTTCTAATCTTAGCTGTATCCAAGAGCCCATTACAATATAATTTGCATTTGTGAGATGATCTGAGCTTGAAATCTGAACAATTCCAGATGAGAATAGGCATCAGAGGAGGATACAATGAGGCTGATTGTGACCCTCCATGATGCAGGATTGGTATAAACAGAATGGGGGAGGGGATGCTCAAGATGATCAAAATAATCATACCACCTCTGCCACTCCCAGGCCAAAGAACTAGTTCTGTATAATTGGGATATACACTTCTAGGGCTATGATCTTCTCAGTCTGTAACTTTTTATTTTTCCATGAACTAACAATCTCTATTTTGAGCTTCCATTCTATTTGGTGGTAGAAAATTAACGGGGTCCATTCTTCGTTCTTTCAAGGTCTGAGGGATGATGGGTCCTTGAGTTGCACTGAAATGTCAAATGGGGAGAGTGTGGTCTCAGGAGATCATCTGTCCTGTGTGGAATTTGCTGTGACCTAGGAATTAGCTGGTTCCTGATTGTCATTATCCTGCTGTTGTGATATCCACTCTAATGTCCACGTTCCTACAATGTTTCTGGTTTTGTGTGGCTTATACTGCTGTGTCCCCTAATCATGGCTGCAAGACCCCTCCAGGTCTATCAACCCCCTCTCAGCTAAGTTGCTCAGCTTTTAGGGGTAACTTAGGGATGATGTTTTGTGCCACTCTGGAGCTGTGGGAAACTGGGGAGTTGTCTCAAGCCCTTTCTGCCTAGAGAGACTGCCATATCATGATATTTCACAGTATCAGTTAACATGTTTCCAGCTGTGAATAACAAGAAACTTATCTTAAACTACCTAAGTGAAATTCGCTTATACTGTATAAGAATTCAAGAGGTGGCCGGGCACGGTGGCTCATGCCCGTAATCCCAGCACTTTGGGAGGCCGAGGTGGGCGGATCACCTGAGGTCAGGAGTTCGAGACCAGCCTGGCCAATACGGTGAAATCCTGTCTCTACTAAAAATACAAAAATTAGCCAGGCCTGGTGGCGCGTGCCTATAATCCCAGCTACTCAGGAGGCTGAGGCAAGAGAATTGCTTGAACCTGGGAGGCAGAGGTTGCAGTGAACTGAGATTGTGCCACTGCACTCCAGCCTGGGTGACAGAGTGAGTCTCGATCTCAAAAGAAAAAAAGAAAAAAAAAATAATTCAAGAGGTAAGATGGGTTTCAGGCTGTGTTGATCAAACAGTTCAATAATGCAATTAAACACCCAGGTTCTCTGTGTTTCTCTACACTGCCTCTGACCTGTCACCTTTGTTCTTAAGCAGACTCCTGTCTTGGTTGATTGATAGATGTAAGGAGAAAAACAGGGATTTCTCTTTTATATGTAGTTGGTTTGTCATGATTCATATTAAAAATAAAGAGTGTTCTCAGAAGTTTCTGGTAAACCCCACTTCATGTCTCATTGTCATAAGTAGGTTGCATGCCCATTTCTGAACCAATTCTTAGAAAGATAAATGGGATTACTCTTAGACCAAAATCAGGCTGAACCCTGAAGCTGGGGTCACTCTGTCATTCATTGTCTCCTGTGGTACTTGGCTATGTGGTGGAGAGATGAGTATCTGGACAAAGTTTAAAAATGTGTTAGGAAGAGAACAAGAAAGATGGATATTCTCTGGGTAATACTATCAATCAGAATTTAGTTAGGAAAACAAACCACTCTAGGCATTTCAAGCAGAGTGGGTTTTAACAAAGGGAGTTAAGTGACAAAATTATTGGAAGGGATAAAAGAGGCAAAAGGAAGGGGGATAATATGATGTTAGTCAGTGCTCAGGAACTTTAGGAAGACGCTACTGCTGCTGCGGGAAACCACAACTGCGCAATCCCTCATTCCTCTGAAACTATGCTTGTTTGTTTCTGTAGTTCCTATGGTAGTGCAGATCAGTACAGTATAGGAACTGTAGTGCTGTTCCTACGGGGCACTCTGCTCCAAAGTCAAAGCCAGGAGAAGATGTGCCTCTGCCTTCCTTCTTCCTTTTCATTTTTTAATAAAAAAATTTATTGAGATATAATTTATATACCATACAATCCAATCATTTAAAATATATAATTCAATGCCTTTAGTATATTCACAGAGTTGTGAATCCATCACCACAATACATTTTAGAAGATTTCATTACCTCCAAAAAGAAACCCCTTCTCATTAGACATCACCCCTCAATTCCAATCCCCTTATACCCGAATATCTGGCCCTGGGCAATCAGTAATCTGCTTTTGGTCTCTATAGGTTTGCCTAATCCAGACGTTTCATATAAATAAAGTCTTACAACAAGTGGCTGTTTGTAATGGATACTTTCACTTAGCATAATGTTCTCAGTGTTAGGGTTCATTCATTCTTATTGTAATATGTGTCAATATTTCATGTGGTTTAATGACTAAATATATTCCATAGTATCAATATATTACATTTTATTGATCCATTCATCAGTTAATGAACATTTGGGTTATTTCTACTTTTTGGTTATTGTAAATAATGTTGCTGTGACCATTTGTGGACAAGGTTTTGTGTGGAATTATATATGTTGAGTATACACTTAGGAGTGGAATTGCTGGTTCATATGCTAACTCTAACCTTTTGAAGAATTGCTATGCTGATTTTAAAACAGCTGCCCCATTCTACATTCCCACCAGCAATATATGAAGGTTCCAATTTTCTCCACATTATCACTGACAGTTCTTATTATCTGTTTTTAAAAAAATTTTATTATTGCCTTCTTAGTGGGTATGAAGTGATATTCCATTGTGATTTTGATTTGCATTTCCCTAATGTCTAATAATGTTGAACATTTTTTCTTGTGCTTATTAACCATTAGTATATCTTCTTTGGAGAAATGTCTGTTCAGATGCTTTACCCAGTTTTTAATTGGATCATTTGTCTTTTTATTATTGAGTTATAATAGTTCTTTATGTGTTCTAGATACAAGCACCTTGTCAGATACATGATTTGCAAATATTTTCTCTTATATCATAGTCTGTCTTTTCACTTTTTCTTAATGCCCTTTGGTATATGAGAGTTTTTAATTTTGATGAAGTCTAATTTATCTGTAATTCCTTTTGCTGCTTGTGCTTTGGGTATCATATCTAAAAATCTATTGCCAAATCTGAAATAATGAAGATTTACTCTCTACATTGTCTTCTAAGAATTTTACAGATTTAGTAGGTACAATTCGGTCTTAGATTCATTTTGAGTTAATTTTTTTGTATGATGTAAGGAAGGAGTCCAACTTCATTCTTTTGCCTGTGGCTATCCAGGTGTCCCAGCACTTCCCTTTAATCTTGTGCAAGGCCCTTCCACTGGCAAGTCTGGAACTGAAATTTGGCTAAAAAGGGAAATTGGAAAATGTAGTTTGTGGACGTCTAGCCCCTGTGATATAAGAGAGAGTTTACAAGGTTGGGGACCAAACCACAGTATTTAGCACACAACTACCATAAACATTGGACTTCTGTGGGGGTTGCTGTCTCTTGGGTGTCTAGACAGAAAGCAGGCCACATGCCTACTTTTGTTCAAAGATCCTAAACCTATCAAGGATCACTTTATCACCCCCAAATCTTGGGATGGATATAGAATGTGGGATCCCAGCTCACTCTATTTTATTTCTCTCATCTCTGTTCTTCCTTCTCCCTAGTCCAGAGAATTCTAAAATTGAGTCTAAGAAAAACTCTGTCCTATATCTTTCCAGATATTTCTGCTTTCCACACTTTTGTTCTCTATCTCTATCTCTTTCTTCTCTTAGACTGGATTCTTAAGTAAAACTGCCTGAAAAGGAAGACCTTGGGAGAGATGAGGAAAATTTTGTTATTAATTAGTACTTTGAAGTTTTATCCTGCCATACACAGGTAGAAATAGAGATGAGATGGGTGTGGGGTGGGGCAAATGATTATGGTACTTGCTGAAATTAACAATAGTAGCCATGTTAAGATAAAAGAGTAACAACAAAAAAGTCCTACTTCTTTAAGAAATATATGCGTACGAGCATATGAGGTGTTGTCTACCTTTAAAGGTATATTGCCTTACTTTTCTTAATTTAAAAACAGTTTGAAACATACTATGGTAAGCTTTTAAAAGAAGGAAATAAAATCTTAAAGGTGCAAGATTATTTTAGACTGAGTATTAGACAATAGAAAGCAGCCCTTTGCCTGACAGATTGGGAAGGTGGGTTCATGAATGTGAGGCAATGTGTCAGAGACAGGAATAAGATTTGGTAAAGGAAGAGTGATTCTCAGGGGGAGGTGAATAATTATAGATAAGAAGCTAAAATTAATAGATAAGCAGGACATTCATGCCTTTGCTATAGATTTCCAGTTATGACTAAGCAGGTATTAGAGGGTAATTTGGCAATGGTTTTACAGTTGTATTTTATAATGAACTATAGCATACTAATATAGACTAAACTGTTTAAACATCTTGGGAGACTTTAATTTATTCAGCTTAAGAGCTTAGTTGAAGGGGAAAAAATAGTGGAAAGTAAGCTGTAGGATTGCTTTTCCTGAATTCTAAATTTAGCTTAAGCATATTTCTAATCCTCTATGCCAGGAATATTTTCTTGAAAATGCATTTGAATTGTATAATCTGATCACCTTTATTAATACAGGATTTGGACAGACATAAACATGCTTACTGTATTTTACTGTGTCGGTTTTTAGGCTAAGTAATCCTGTAAATGATTAGTTAATTATATTCTGTTCGATTACCAAGGTACTTAACTTAAATCCAGTATGATCATAAAAGGTAAGTCTATCTTCAGTGACGATGATGGAGATTCCACACGTGGTTACATTTGAGAAGGCAAAAGGAACTGCATCATGTGACCAGAGCCTGCACAATGTAATTCCCATTACATTATGACAGAAATTTAAAAGGAATAGACTGTGGGAAGAGCAACACAGATTCACAGCCACTGTTTTGGAGACCCAAAGACAAATAGTATTCCTCACCAAACTGATTCTCTTATGAAAGTAGGTGGGAAACTTTCCATTACCAGTTGTATAAATTCCCCTCTCCCTTTTCAGTTTAGGCCCAGATGACCTCACATTACATAGGGGTATAAATAAGGTACTTTTTAATGAACTACAGAAAAGGAAGGCACTATGTGAAAACTCAAGGATGTGGTATCAATGTAACTCTCAAATTAAAAAAGGAAACTAGCATATTCAAAGTGTCTGTAACATACCATCTCATTTAATCTTCATAACAGGCCTAGGAAGAGGCCTGTTATGAGGCGTTGTCTACCTTTAAAGGTATATTGCCTTATATACCTTTATATATATATAAAGGCCTGTTTGAATTATTATCTCTAGAGGCGGAAACTGTATCGGAGATATATTAGAATCTAGTTTGTCTGATTCCAAATTCTATGTACTTTTGGTTGTTACATTTTGATAGCAGTCTTTTAGGTGTGAAAGACATAAACCAATTCAAATTAGCTGAAGAAAAGCAAGGGATTTATTGGCTCATAAAACTGAAAAGTATAGTGATAATCTTACTCAGTGAACAAGCTCAGCTGTAGGCATAGTTGGATCTAGAAGTCAAAATGGAACTCCTTTCTGTGTCTTAGTTCTGCTTTACTCTGTGTTGCACTCTCCATCAGGCAGGTTCTCAGGAGCTTCAGCTTCAATCTCATGGAAAAGAGATTCTCTTTCCAAGTTTGAATAAAAGTTTCAGTATTGAATTTCATTGTCCTGGCTTGGTCTAAGTAATCCCAAATACATGCTAAAAACAATTTAAAAGAAAAGTAAAGACAAAGGGGTAGCTGCTTCAGAAAATGTGAATTCTAACTCTTTTAAAAAATTTCCAACTTTTATTTTAAGTTCAAGGGTATATGTGCAGGACGTGCAGGTTTGTTACATAGGTAAACGTGTGCCATGGTGGTTTGCTGCACAGACCATCCCATTACCCAGGTATTAAGCCCAGCATCCATTACCTGTTCTTCCTGATCCTCTCCCTCCTCCCACCCCCTGCCCTCTGATAGGACCCAGTTTGTGTTGTTCCCCTGTCATATGCCCATGTGTTTTCATAATTTAGCTCCCACTTATAACTGAGAACACTTGGTATTTGGTTATTTGTTCCTGCATCCGTTTCCTAAGGATAATGGCCTCCAGCTCCATCCAAGTCCCTGCAAAGGACATGATCTTATTTCTTTTTATGGCTGTGTAGTATTCCATGGTTTATGTGTACCACATATTTTCTTTATCCAGTCTATCATTGATGGTTGATTCCATGTCTTTCCTTTTGTGAATAGTGCAGCAATAAACATATATGTGCACGTGTCTTTATAGTGGATGATTTATATTCCTTTGGGTATATACCCAGTAATGGGATCGCTGGGTCAAATGGTATTTCTGCCTATAGGTCTTTGAGGAATTACCACACTATCTTCCACAATGGTTGAATGAATTTACACTCCTACCAACAGCATAAAAGCATTCCTTTCTCTCCATAACCTCACCAGCACCTGTTTCTTGACTTTTTAGTAATAGCCATTCTTACTGGTGTGAGATGGTATCTCATTGTGGTTTTGATTTGTATTTCTCTAATGATCAGTGATGTTGAGCTTTTTTTTTTTTTTATATGTTTTTTGGCCACATGTGTGTCTTCTTTTGAGAACTGGCTGTTCATGTCCTTTGCCTAGTTTTTAGTGGGGTTGTTTCTTTCTTATAAATTTGTTTAAGTTCCTTACAGATGCTGGATATTAGACCCTTGTCAGATGCACAGATCGCAAACATTTTCTCCTATTGTGTAAGTTGTTTGTTTACTCTGTTTGATATGGTTTAGCTGTGTCCTCACCAAAATCTCAACTTGAATTGTAGTTCCCATAATACTCACGTGTGATGGGAGGGACCCGGTGGGAGGTAATTGCGTCATGGGGGCAGTCACCCCCCCATGCTGTTCTGATAGTGAGTGAGTTCTTATAAGACCTGATGGTTTTATAAGGGGCCTTTCCCTCTTTGCTTGGCATTTCTCCTTCCTGCTGCCATGTGAAAAGGATGTGTTTGCTTCCCCTTCCACCATGATTGTAAGTTTCCTGAGGCATCCTCAGCCCTGTGGAACTATGAGCCAATTAAATCTCTTTCCTTTAAAAATTACCCAGTCTCAGGTATTTCTTTATGGTAGCATGAGAATGAACTAATACACTATTGATAGTTTCTTTTCATGTGCAGAAGTTCTTAAGTTTAATTAGATCCCATTTGTCACTTTTTGCTTTTGTTGCAGTTGCTTTTGGGGTCTTTGTCATGAAATCTTTGCCTGTGCCTATATCCTGAATGGTATTGCCTAGGTTTTCTTCTAGGGTTTTTATAGTTTTGGGTTTGACATTAAGGTCTTTAATCCATCTTGAGTTGATTTTTGTATAATGTATCATGAAGGGGTCCAGTTTCAATTTTCAGCATATGGATAGCCAGTTCTCATGGCATCATTTATTAAATAGGGAATCCTTTCCCTGTTACTTGTTTTTTTTGCAGGTTTCAGATGGTTGTAGGTATGCCGTCTTATTTCTGGGTTCTCTATTCTGTTCCGTTGATCTATGTGTCTGTTCTTGTACCAGTATCATGCTGTTTTGGTTACTATAGCCCTGTAGTATAGTTTGAAGTCAGGTAGCGTGATGCTTCCAGGCTCTTTTTTGGTTCTATATGAATTTTAAAATAGTTTTTTCCAGTTCTGTGAAGAATGTCAATGGTAGTTTAATGGAAATAGAATTGATCTGTAAATTGCTTTGGACAGTATGGCCATTTTCACGATATTGATTCTTCCTATCCATGAGCATGGGATGTTTTTCCATTTGTTTGTGGCCTCTCTGATTTCCTTGAGCTGTGATTTGTAACTCTCCTTGAAGAGGTCCTTCATTTCCCTTGTAAGCTGTATTCCTTGGTATTTTATTCTTTTTGTGGCAATTGTGAATGGGAGTTCATTCATTAGTTAGCTCTCAGCTTGCCTGTTGTTGGTGTATAGGAATGCTAGCGAGTTTTGTACACTGATTTTGTATCCTGAGACTTTGCTGAAGTTGCTTATCAGCTTAAGAAGCTTTTAGGTTGAGATGATGGGGTGTTCTAGATAGAGGATCATGTCATCTGCAAACGGAGATAGTTTGACTTCCTCTCTTCCTATTCAAATACGCTTTATTTCTTTCTCTTGCCTGATTGCCCTGGCCAGAACTTCCAATACTATGGCCAGAACTTCCAAAATAGGAGTGCTGAGAAAGGACAATATTTAGGCTCCTTTCCTAGGGGTATGTATGGACCTCCCTCCTTGCCTGAGTTGCAGCCACATTTGTTGGGGATCCTGGGACTGGAGTATGTAGAGCTCCCAGGTCTCTGTGCATGCCTGAACAGCTGCTCTGCCGAGACTCCACAGAGCAGTGTATGTTGGATTCAAGACCCTGATGGCATGGACTCACAAGGGGATCTCCTGATCTGAGGGTTGCAAAGATCTGTGGGAGAAGTGTGGTTTCCCAGGGTGGTACATTCACTCACTGCTTCCCTTGGCCAAGGGTGGGGGTTCCCTTGACTCAATGTTGCTCCTGGGTGGGCCATTGCCCCACGCTGCTTTTCTTCATTCTCCATGGGTCAAGTTGTTTCCCTCACCAGTCCCAGTGTGAGTACCTGGATATTTCAGTTGAAGGTGCTGTATTTACTCCCCGCTTTCATTCTTCTCTGTGAGTGTCATACACTGCAGCTGCTTCTAATTGGCCATCTTGGCTCCCTTGAATTCTAACTCTTAAGTCTTATGTATATATGTTAAAGATACAGACTGCAGAATAACTGCACTACTTATGAGCTATTTTCATGTGGATAATGAAACCAGATAACCATAGCAATTGGTGCTGATCATGAAGATTCCTGAAGCAAACAGATGGTCTTTACTTCTCTGCTTTTGAAAAGGTCTTAATTACATGATAAGGTCACGCATACAGCTTCATTTGAATCTATATAATAGTATATTTGATAGCATGCTTTTCTTAAACTGTGTTTGGAAGACCGAAGAACTAAAATTTATCAAGTAACTACTTATGTACGGGCAGCATATAGGTACTTTAAATGATTCGGCAGGCATTAGCCACATGTAATATTTAAGTTTAGAATTTAAATTAATTAAAATTAAATTAAATTGAAATTCATTTCTTTGGTCACACTAGCTATACTTCAAGTGCTGAATGACCACGTGACCATAAGGAACAGCACAGATATAGAGCATTTCCATCCTTGTAGAAAATTCCACTGGACAGCTCTGGAGGTCTATCTCAATTCTGTTTTCAGAATGAAATCTAGCAATCTTAAATCATGTTAAATAACACCATGAAAAAATAATCAGCCCAGAATGTGTTATTTTCTACAAAGAAACCCAAACAGATCTGAGATCTTATAAACGTCAATATCATGGGGAAAAAAGTAGGGGTAGAGGATATTGTCCGAGATTTAAAAAGACTTACTTAAAAGAACTAATAACCAAATGTAATGATTGATCCTGATCTGAACGGAAATAATTTTGTGAAAAATTTTTGTTTCAATGAAGAAACCTGAAAATGGACTAATAGATATTAGATAATACAATAGAGTTATTTTCAATTTTGCCAGGTGTGATAAAGGTATCGTGGTTTTGTAAAAGTATATTTCATTTTTTTGGAGATCTATGCGGAAGCATTTAGAAGTAAAATATTTTCATATTTTAAATTTACTTTAGAATGATATAATAAAAATAGATGGTAAACCAACTATGGCATAATTGTGAAATCTAGGTGGTGGAAACTATTATGTTATTTTAAATTTTGATATATTTTAAAACTTCTAAAATCAATGAAAATATTTTAAAAATCTATTTTTTAAAAAAATGGATTTTGCCTTTGATGTCACACTTAGAAAATGTTCCCTCAAGCAAGGGCTTTAATCACTGAGATTGTCTTCAAGTATTCTTATGGGTCATTTACTTTAATACTTAAATCTTTTATCTCTCTGAAATTTGTTTTGACGTGATATATGAGATAAAGATGACTTTTATGTTCAGGTAGCTAGATGGTAGTGAATATTTTGTTTGATTCTCTAAATTTATTTACCATTTTTTTTCTAGAAAAGCCCTTGCTTTTTCTTTGGGGATCGATATCCCTCTCTTTTCTGGTCATGTGTTTTGGGTAATAATTAATAGAAAATTATAAGCCTCGTATTCTTTAATTTACCCTTGGCTAAGAAATAACTGAAGGAAAAACCATAGTGCTTATTGGTAATTTAATAGGAAATTGAAAGAGTGAAAGTCTGTTGAGGCACCAGCAGACAACCCCTGCGCTAGCCATCTTTACACCCGGTTAAATAGACAGGAAAAAGCTTAGGCAGTACTAATGTATCTGTTACCATAAAATGAAAGTTAAAGTATATGTTTATTGCCTGTCTTACATCAAAAAGGAAAGTTTCTATGCCTGTTTTATAAGAAGGGATCAGACAATAATATGAAAAGCATTCCAAGTGTTTCAAGTAGAGGATTTACTACAATGCATCAGGTGCTTAAGTAATCGAGGGCTGAAGAAGAGTGAGTCAGAGGTTTGCCACTAACTTTTAGGTGCAGCACCACAGAAAGTTAGAGTCTCTATCTGCCGGAGTCAGGAGCTTACAGGAAGCTCCTGCTTATCTCATGGGACTTTGTAGCCCCAAGATGGGTGGAATGGCAGGGGACATAGACACTACCACAGAAACTCACATTTAGGAGGTCCATGCTATGCCTTCTACTGCTGCTGGAGAAAGAAGAGAAATGATTTCTGCCTCACTGCTGCCTTTCAAAGATCATGTGAATTTATCTTTAATACGGAGACTAAAAATACATCCAGAACTGCTGGCTAGGATGTCACAGAAATATACTTCTCAGGCTTCCGGTCTCTGCATTGTAAGGAGGGATGGAAAAGTTTATAAGGTGGGCTGAGTGTCAATAGACAAATCCAATAGAAGGGATGAAGAATCTCCTACATATTTAAATGTTTATTTAAAACTCAAGGGATTGTTGACTTGACACCAAGAGTAGTCTGTTTTTGTTATAGGAAAAGATATTTGCGAGACTATTTGGTGAAGAAAGCAATTTGAAGTTGTAAATCATATTTGTCATAGAGGATTGGTCTCACTCACCAGTTGGTTAGAATTCACTTCCTATGACATCACCTGATCTAGCAAAGCTTCCCCAACTGATGGGTCAGCCAGCCCAAAGAGCAGTAGGGGTGGTTGAGCAGGTCTGGGTAACCAGAAAAGTCTTGCCAAGGGCTCCAATTCCCTTGTTTACCGTGTTATACCATATAAACATAACTATCTTGTTCTTAATGTAGTCAAAGCACTGCACTTAGTGAAATAACCTTCTGTTGTTTTCATGTCAGTGACATTCCAGAGTGTGAAGACTCCGAGGTAAATTAATGTACAAGAAATGTAAGGAAAGGCTCTGCCAGAGCACTTGCTCTTCACCTGTGTAAACACATCATGACCATTTAAGGCTGTAAATCGCAGGATATAATATTAATATCCCAGAGGGTAGTCAGGTAAATAACAGGGCAGGCTGATATGAATTCCCTGGATTTAAAGAAAAATTAAAGCCTTGATTAATTAATTCGTTATGTGCAGCTTCTCCTCCCTTCCTTTGCTTTTATAGCAGGCATGAGATAATTATTATAATGTGAGAGATAAGCCTGCTTCAACTGAGAGCTGTGTTTGGGCAACTCTGTGGTTTGGGCAAATGTATTGAGTGACTTAAATTCATATTCAGAAGACTCTGATGTTAAAAAGAATTTCCTACTTAGGAAAGATAATTTCCAAGTGGAAAACAAAAATCCTCTACTGAGTTATAAAACTTTTGTTTGAAATATATTCGTTATATTTGAGAATTACTATGCGTGAGGACACCTCTTCATGCTTGAGATATATCAGTAAACAAAATAGGCAAAGATTAAGAAGTTCATATTCTAGTGGGAGAAAGACATATCAAACAATAAACATAATGAATAAGTAAATTACATAGGATATTAGAAGGTGAAAAGTGGTATTAAAAAAGAAAAGGTAAAGCATGGTTAAGGGGATCAGGTGTGTTGGGGAAGGGGTGATGGGCTGCAATACTGAATAAGAAGGCTCATTGAGAAGATGAAATTTGAGTAAGATGTGCAGGAGATCAGGGAGCAAGCCACACATTCCAGGGAGAGGGAACTGCAAGGGCTTTAAGGTAGAAGTCAGTCTGGTGTATTTGAAGAAAAGCAAGGGGACCAAAGTACCTGAAGTATAGAGCAAGAGGAGAGCAGAAGATAAAACCAAGAGGCACTGAGAGAGTGTAGTGGATACCATGTGCACTTCAGGACCAAGGCACTCATTTCCCCAGGTGTTGGCTATAGATGGCTCCTAGCTCAGTTCCTCATCTAGAATTGCCTTCAACAGAAAAGAACTTCATTCCCAAGGTTATGCTGTCTCCCAGGAGCAGACCATATCCAAAGACTGTCCTTGAGGGATTATAAGAGGTGGGTCCCCTTGCCTCAATTCAGGCCAGCTCTGTGGGCCTATCGTAACTATATCACAGTCCACTGGTCCTTCTGCCCAATTCTGCTTTCCTCACTTCCTTATAAGTGTTACTCTTGAGAGCAAACCCAAGAAACCTCCTGCCTACAAATCTCCATCTCAGAGGCTGTTTTCTGGAAAACAAGACTTGAAACAGAGGCATTGTGAACACTTTGACTCTAAGATGGGAGTACATGGGGGCTACAGTAAGAGAGAAACATGATCTAACTTATGTTTTAACAAGATAACTTTAGCTGTGGCACTGGGAGTGATTGGTGGAGAGTTAAAGTCAGAAAAAGGGAGAAAAATAAAGAGACCACTGCATTAATTCAGGGGTAATGATGAAGGTCTGGATAGGTTGGTGAATGTATTTTGAAGGTAGAGCCTATAGAATTTGCTTATAGTTTGAATGGAGGGTGTGAGAGAAAGAGCAACTCAAGGATGACACCAAGGTTTTTGATATAAGCAAATGAAAGGATAAAGATGCCATTTGCTGAGATGGGGATGAAAGGGATGAATTTGGGAAGAGCAGACTTTTGGAGGGAAATTAGGAGTTAGGTTTTGAATGTATTAATTTTGAGATGCCCATCTGTGAACCAAGTGGTGATGTCCAGGAGGCAGTTGGGCAGAGGTCAAGGCTGAAGATCTATATTTAGCAGTGGTCAGTAAAGGAATGGTATTTATGGCTCTGAGCCTGAATGAGATAGTCTATAAAGTTATTGTAGCTGGAAAAGAAAAGTGATCCAATAACTGAGACCTGGGTGGTTCAAAATTTAGAGGTTGGAAAGATGTGAAGAAACCAACAAAGGTAACACAGAAGGAGCCACCAGAGAGAAAAAAGGAAAACTATAGAAGTCTGGTATCCTGGATGTCAAGTCAAGGAAGATATTCAATGAAGGGAAGAAAATGTTTCTGACAATTGGTTTCAGCAACTTGGATCTCATTTGATTACCTTGAAAAATAAGAGAGCAGTATTAATTTGAGGGTTGGGGGCGAAAACCCTGATTAGAGGAGATTTAAGAGAGAATAGAAGGAAAAAATATGAAGATACTAAGTTTAGAAATTTAATTCAAGGAGTTTACAGTGAAGAGAATAGCTGTAGGAGGAGGACCAAACAAAGTTCTTTTTTAAGTGGAAGAAATAATATTTGTGAATGCTGATAGGAATACTCTTGTTGAGAGGAGAGAATTAATAATGCAGGAAAGAGAGGGAGAAATCCATGTCATTTGGGAGGCCCAAGGGAATTAATTTAGTGCATAAGTGAGGAGGATGGCCTTAAATAAGAGTGTGATCAATCCATCAGGAGGGGAGGCAAAGCACATGACCAGACATGAAGGTGGATGACCAGCTGTAGTTGCAGAAGTTTGTGGAGATTCTCCTCTAATTGCTTCAGTTTTCTCAGTGAAATAAGGAAATGAGAAGCAGGGTCTTCAACTGACAGTGAAGATGAAAGAAGAGATACTGGATGTTTGAAAAGAGAGAAGGTCACCATCTAGAAGAATGGAAGAGCAAGTGAACTAAGGAGATATAATTAGGTTGCTGGGTAGTGCCAAGGATCCACTTAGTACTGAATTTAGTAGTCATAAATTTAGAGTGATGCTCATTAATGTTTGCTAATGCTTTAATTTCTACCTTTCTCTAGCACATTAAATTGCACCAGTGCTACCATGGAGTTTGTGGAGAGTTGGACTGAACCAGCACTGGGATTTTGCCAAGTGAGTACAATGCAGCAAGAGAGGAACAAATGAGTTGAGTGTATGGAAGAAATTACCATGATGACTAACCATGGTATTCAGACCAAGTAAGGAGGGAGGCAAAGACTTAAAATGTTGAGGAACACAAAAAGGTTAGGATCAATGGATTTGGACACTGATGTATTAGGAGAATTATTTGAGTTGGTGGTCCAGACTGAGTGAACAAGAGAGTTAGAAAAATAATTATGGAAGAGTGAGGTGCTTGAAATTGAGATTATGGAGAGGCTGCAATTACTGATCATGACAAAGTCTAAGTTATGGCAATAGTAGTGAGTGGCTGAGGTAGGATGGAGAACATGTTCACTGGAGGACAGGAGATCCTGGAACTGAGAGCCCAGGATTGTTGAAAAGGTCATCCACAGAGAATACTAAAATAGCCAAGAATTCTCAGAAATAGTGTTGGAGTGATAGCGAGCCACCCCTCAGCCACACCAGATCTCCACGGGTCATTTCCAACAGCATGCGAAAACAGCAATTTCTCCCACCTCAGAAAACTCTCCTGTGATCTTATATCCCTGTCTAATTACTGCCTCATTTTTTTTTTGCTGCAGTTTAGAATAAAACTTGAAAGACAATACTCTGCGTCAAATACTTCTCCTTCCATTCTAATTTGAACCCTCCCCAAATAGACTTTCAACCCAGCACTCCACTATAGAAAGACACTCCACACATAGCATCTATAAAATCAACCAACCTAGAAACTTGACATGCACAGTACAATTGATCTGATGCAGATGATGTTATAGACAAATCACTTAATTGAATCAAATCTGCTTTTTCCCTCCTGACTAGTTGATATCAAATGATCTGATCAATCTGTTTGTCCTTTCTATTTCTATTACTTTAAGGATGAAAATAGCAATAACTTACTAGTGTTTACTTTTAATTCGATCATGAATATGTGGACAAAAGAGTTTATATATTATTATATTGTATTAAAATAATATCCACTGTTTTCTTTCAAAAACACTTGGCTAAATTATTGTAGTACTTGTGAACAAATGAATATTAATTTTAACATGAAAACATACACAATTTTTTATAAATCTTCTTTGTTAAATATGAGAAAATGATCCTGTCATTCAGGAGGGGTGGTGTTGTAAATCATAACATTTGCACTGATTAAACATTTGCTGCTTCTGAGTAATTCTGCGTGATGATTCAGATGTGCCTTCTCTCTGTCAATATTACTTGGTACCTCCATTCATTGGAGGACAAATTCCATACAAGATGCAAAGAGATGCTCCTCATGATGGTGGTTCGGTTTTTTTAATACATGAAGTATGTGCTCAGCAAAGTCCAATATTTGCCTGGCTTTTGTTCACTTATCTTGGTTTCATAATAGCATTTCTCCAGTGGTCCCCATCAAGTTGTGTGCTCATAGTCTGTTAACTGTGTTTCTCCCTAAGTCTGATGTCTTCCTGTAGTATGTATTTGTTACCTCAGTTGCATTCCCATTTGCATTTGAGAAACACTCACCTTATTAGCAGGGCTACTACATACACACGTGCAGTTCGTGCACTGCACAAAGGCTCCCAGCAGAGAGGGCACGGGAGGCTGAAATTCAGGCATGCTGTGATCTCTGATTCCTGACAGTGTTCTGTAGCCACCAGAGAAAGGAAAGATTCCTGCTTATTTTCCCAACTAGAGGCATGCATTTTCCTCATTTTGCAGAAAACACCGTATGGGCTTATAACAACCCTGCTTATGAGACTTGCTGAGAGGAAGAGCTTTCCTTGCAGGAGAGAAACAGCAAAGGGCATATACTTGCTTCTTAGGACTCCATTCCAAAGGGGCCTTGGGCGTGCATCTGGGGTTCAGCCAATCAAGTGCATCAGTCCTGGGCTTTGAATTGGAACCTGGGATAATGGAGAATTCTTTTGGCAGCTCAGGGATGTCAGCAACCTCCTATTCCCAGAGGCGGTGGTTGCCTCAGAGTCAGTGTCCAGGGCTGGAGGCGCTTATGGTGAGAACTCCAGCATCTGGCATCCAGTGACAGGGCTTTCCCAGACCAGTTCCGAGGAATGATTTTAACTCTAGGAGCAGAACTTCATTCTGTCCCTGCACCATCTTCCTAACCTAGTTTTCCAGCCCTCTGGGTGTTATACTCAGCACCCAGCAGCTTCTGGATAAATTCCTTTTCTGCTTAAACTACTGGAAGTCAGTTTCTTTTGCCGTGTAACCAGTTTATTGGAGAGTCAGTGGGATACTAACATGAAGCCCTTTTATTTGATTTCTCCTACATTGTTTTCAGGCATGCTTTGATGAGAGACTTTTGTATCCCTTCACAACGTCTTAGGAAGTGTCTGTAGCAGTTCAGACATTTTCAGGTTTAAAAAGTTAAGTTTATAGCTCGAGTCTCAACTTATATCCACTTTTTCACTCTTCCTGTCAGTCCAGGTGTGACCAGGGGCCAGTGGCCCTGCCCTGGGGGAATTGTGTGTACATTGTTTCTCTCCTGCTCCTCTACTTCCTGCTCTTCCTTCGTCTTTCCTGTATCTCCTGGAGTGTTGGGGTCTTGGAGCAGGGATAAAGGAAAGGACAGGCATCTGCTTAGCTGCTGCTGCTGTGGTGTACATAGGATTGCCAACTATGCCTGTGGCAGATGTCTGGACACTGCTGAAGGGCAGGGCATGGGCAGGCTCTTCAGTAGGCCTAGCAAGGGCCCCAGTTGCACAAGCATCTGATGTGGGTGATGACCCCAACCCAAGTTCTTCTGCCCCTCCTCCTTCAGCTCCCACTCCTTGGCTGTGCTCCTCCACTAGCAGGCAACCCTCTTAGGTAGGGTCAGGACAAGATTGCTTAAGCCCAGATACCTCTTGTGGTGTTGATTTGGCCCTAAATGCCTCACCCAACAGTGGGAACAGAAGCTGCCTACTGTCTCTTTCCAATTCCTTTCCTTCTGTTGAAATGTGTGGGGAGAGTAAATCTGCCTGCCCCACCTCACAGAAGTCTGACTAGGGTTGGAGATGACTGGGTTCTACCTCTTGCTAGCATTCTTCATCACTGTGATTATTTCTCTTGCTTCCCCCTCCATTTTTACTTAACTTGTCATAGGAGGGAAGAAATATTCCTCTTACCTCTTATATGTGGAGCAGAATAAAAAGTCACCAGTTGGGTTGGTGACTCCCACATGGCAGGAATTCTGATGACTCCTCTTGAGTTCCTTAGTTTTTTCCTATAGGGGAAAAGGGATACGGGTTGAGGTGGCTGTGGCAGTGGTTGCTGGTGGTGTTGAAGTTGTTTTTCTGATGCCTTTTATTAAGTCCTTCAAGGAGTGGATTTGGATACACATTAGAATATGCACCAATTATGATTTACTCTCTGAGACTATACCCATGGTTCCCCAAAATTGAAATCCCATATACTTCCCTGCTATACTTGTAATAAGGGCCTGACTAATTCATGGCGCTGTGTCCAGTATAGTTTATTGATGACTTAGAATCTATTACATTGGTGCAAAAGTAATTGCAGGCTTTGCCATTACTTCTAATTACTTTTAATGGCAAAACCTGGAATTACTTCTGCACCAATCTAATAGTTTCTTTTCCCAGTGGCATCCTGTTTTCTTTTTGGGACAGTATCTCCTCTCCCCACTTTTCTATGCTCCCGGAAGGATGGTGTATCAGGCACCTGTCCCACTATGGAAGTTTGAAGGGCCAAATCCTTCGTGTTTTCTTAGAATAGTCAGGAGGGAGTGCAAAACCTAAGTTAAGCCAAATGAATGCTCTCTCCTGTGACTTTGATCTTGAGAGCATGATGTGAAAACTAAGGAAAGAAATGGTTCAAGTTCATTAATCTCAGCAGGGACAGCCTGCCCAGATTTGTTCAGTTCTGAGACCATGGCTTTGATTCTTTTTTTCCCAGTCCTCTAAAGGGGTTCTTGCTCATTTTTAACTTTGGTCCTCCCAGTTGCCCACTCTTCTGGAATCCTTCAGTGTTGTTTTTATTAAGTTAGTTGGAGTTGGTTTCTGTTACTTGAAAAAAAGAACGCTGACTGATACAGTATGCATTCATATTGCAGAGAAAAGAAGATCACACTACAGGAAATGTTTTTTTCCCCCATCATGGTAATGATACTTACATCATTGCCATATTCACCTTCAGTCAACTTTTGCAACTTTCTTTTCACACACATTCATAAGTCATCATTATACAGAATACTTAGATTTATTTATTCCGAACTATAATAGATGTATTCACTGTATCAAATGTTGAAATTAAAAAACAAAGTAATTTCAGGAAGATATTCATGTCTTTACTTCTGTGATTCTCTGGTCTTGGTATATGGAAGATAAATCCGGTTTCTTGCTGAACTACTTCCAAGCATGATCCCACTCCACAGTAAGTCTACGTTTACAAGAATATCCTAGATAGGCGTGCTGCCCCAATACACCAGCAATGCTTTTACAAACTGCCAGTCCAGACACATTTGGGAGTCCTAAAAGTAATTTAACATTTAACTAAAACAATACAGAATAGAACTTTGCTACTCAAAGTGAAATCCAAGAAACAGAAGCATCCACGTAGGAGTTTGTTAAAATGCAGTCTCCACCCTGGATACTGAATCAGAACCTCAGAACCTCATATTTAACAAAATCTCTAGCTGATGAACTTGCACATGAAAGTTCGAGAAGTATTGTTAAAACATGAGAGGGCATTACATATGGTAAGAGTAAGTGTTGAAACTTGTTCTAATTATATACTTACAAAGATAAGAATTTGGTCATAATGAAAAATGTACTTCTTACTGTGGATCATATTAAAACTTTTTTGGGGGGAAAACACTAAGCTAGGGGAAATAAACGGATGAATTTGGAATCCCATTGTTGCCCCTTTCAAACTAAGAATACCAGGATTGCCTTACATCTGTGAAGACATATTACATGAAGAAGACAGAAAAGTACTCCTAACTCCTGATAAAGGGTCCAAGGCTGCAAATACAATTTTCTCGTCCATTGTTCTACTCTTCCCTTTCTTCCTCCACTACCTTTAAAAGACAGTGATCTTTTCAAAAACCTGTACAAAAGTCATACTGGAGAAGGGAGCTTAAAAAAAAGTCTAGGACTGGAAGAAGAAGACTGAAATGAAGGCATCTGGGAGGAGACTCATGGGCCAAGAACCCCACCTTTCTAATCCTCTATGTCCTTTGACTGAGACCTATGGCTAAAGACACGACCTCTTCCAATCTTGCCCGCATTTGTGTTGTGGGGAGAGATAAAGTTGTGTACGCACAAGAGCTTTAAGACTCCTGAGCATTTTTTTTTTCAGTGCAGATTTTCAGTGACTATGGGGAAAAAGTGTTTAAACATAGCACAATTGTGAGATTTGAGTAACCACAGTGAGCAATCAGAAGACCAGAATAAACAGATGTAGTTCTGAGGCAGGTGAAGTGGTAGAGAGAGCATAAGCTTTGAAGTCAGAGCCAGGGTCAGTCCTCCCTCTGCCGCTCACTAGATTTGGGATCATGAGCAAGATAATTGATCTCTCTGAGCCTTTGTTTCGTTACCTGTAAAGCAGGAATAATTATACATGCCTCTTGTTGTTAGAATTGAATGAGGTAAAAAAAATGATAACCTTCTGCCATACTTATGACTTTACACTCTGCAGAAACCCCCACTTCTATTTTTTTAAGTGGGAAGAAGGTAAACTCTGTGAACTCTAGTCTATTGCTGTAACTAAGCAAGCTTTTAAATCATAGATTTAGAAGCATAATTTGAGAGCACTACTGAAGGAAATTATGGGTATAAGAAGCCAATCTTGTTTGCTAAGAGGTAGAACTGGTAGGCTGACTTAGTTTTCTTTATTGAAAATATTACCAGACAGGTAAATGGAACAAATGAGAATATATCTGGATTTATAAGGTAATTGAAAAAATATCCCATGAAATCCTTGTGGATCAGATGAAGAAAGTAGACTGGATATAATAATAGAATTGTAGAATTTACCAGCAGTTGAATGACTACACTACAGGATGTGAATAAATATAAATGGAGAGGAAAGTCTCTGTTAGAATATGCATTTTATTTCTATCTGCTTCTACATGTCTAGTAATTATTTGCCTAAGAGCATCATGGCTTTCTGATCAATTCCAAATATCATGATTTCAAGCTGGCTAGCTAATATACTAGGAAAAGAATTAGCTCCACTAAGCCCTTGACAGGTTCTAAAGATGGACTGCATCTACAAAAATGGAATTCGATAGAGCTAAATGAACAGTCTTATAAAATTACTATGAAATTCTCAACTAAAAATACAAATAATATTTTAAGAAGTCAAGACTAATAGCAAATACAAAAAATAATTGGAATTTTAGTAGATTATAAATTCTGTGTTACAACAGAGTGATATAGTTACCATGAACAAAAAAATCTACTTAATCTAAGATTGTATTAGTAATGTTATAGTGTTCAGAATAAAGGTAGTAAAAATTAGTAAGGAAATAGAAGACTTGACCAACAGTGTCAACTAATGAGACCTGGTTGACATTTTTATCTACCCAACGGCAGCAGCAGTTGTACATTCTTTTCAGGTGCACATGAACCATTCACCAAGAAGGACCATATTTTTGCCATAAAGCAAGTCTCAGTACATTTAAAAGCATTGAAATAAGATGAACTTTCTCTCTGGCTGCAATAAAATTAAAACAAATAATAATATATCTGAATAACATTACTGGGTATTTAATCAAAGGAAGTGAAATCAATGTATCAGAAGGATACTTGTGCCTCATGCTTATTGCAGCACTATCCATAATAGAAAAGATATGGAATTCATGTAAGCATCCATCAGTTGATGAATGGATTAAAAAATGTGGTATATACACAAAGTGGAATACTGTTCGGCCATAAAAAAAAAAAAAATGGAATCGTGTTATTTGCAGCAACATGGATGGAACTGGAGGACATTACATGAAATAAGCCAAGTACAGAAAGAGGAATATTACATGTTTTCACTCATATGTGGGAGCTCAGAAAGTTGATCTTTTGAAGGTAGAAAGTGAAATAATGAATACCAAATGTTGGGAAGAGTGTGTGAGTGAGAGGGAGACATGAAGAGAGGTTAGTTAATAAGTGTAAACATTCAGTTAGATAGAAGTTATAGCTTTTAATGTTCAATAGCAGAGAAGGGTGACTGTTGTTAGCAGCCATGTATTGTACATTTCAAAGGAGCTAGAAGAGAGGACTAGAAATGTTCCTAACACATAGTAATGATAAATGCTCAAGGTGATGAATACCCAAGATGCTCCCCTCGTAACATACTCTATGCATGTAACAAATATTCACATGTATTCTGCAAATAAGTAAAATATTATGTATCAATAAAACAAATACCTAAAAAATTTCCTGAAATTTGGAAATTAAATAACAATGTTCCATATAACCTATGGGTTAAAGAAAAAATATTTTGAACTATGTAAACAGGTTATCAAAATTTGTGGAACATGGTTACAGTAGTTATTAGGGAGGAGTTTATAATTTTAAATGCTTATATAAGAAAAAAGAAATCTAAAATCAATGAGTAAAATTTGACTTTAAGAAATTAAAGAAAAAAGAAGAGAAAATAAATCTAATGTATATAGAAAGAAGGAAATAGTAAAGGTAAGAGCTAAAATCAACAAAGTAGAAAATGTGTAAGTAATAGAAAAAAATCAGTGAAACTAAAGTCTGATCCTTTGAATTGATTTCTAAAAGTTGATGAACCTCTAACCAGACAAAGAGATAACAAGAAAATAAAAATGTAGACCAATAATTTTAATGAGTATAGACACAAATATCCTGAACAAATTTTGGCAAATCAAATCCAACACTATATCAAATGTATAATACATTACATGGACCAAGTAAGCTTTAACCCAAGAATGCAAGGCAAGTTTAATAAATAGTTCAATTAACTAACAGAAAAAATGAGAAAAACCGTATAATAATTTCAACTGATACAGAAAAACATTTGACAAAATTCAATAGTCACTCATGGTAAAATAAACAATTTCTAATGAACTATAAATAGAAGGAATTTCTCAATTAATGGAGTTTAATGAAACTTACAACTAACATCCTACTTAATGGTACAAGACTGATTGCTTTGGTTTATCATGAGCAACAAGGATGGGATACTAAATTTTAGCATTTGTATTCAATGTTGTACTGGGCATCCTATCCAGGATGGCAAGACAAATAAAAGAAGCAGAGCATGTAGAAAATCCTAAGGAAACTGAAAAAAACTACTAGAATGAATAAGTAAATTTAGCCATCTTGCAAAATGTGAGGGTACTGCACAAAAATCCACTGTATTTCTCCATACTAGCAATGAACAATTGGAGACAAGAACTCAAAATAATTCCATTTATGAAATACCAAAATAAAATGCTAAGGGATTCATTTTTAAAATTATGTATAATACTGCTATGTTGAAAGCTACAAAATATTGCTGAGAAGAATTAAAGAATACCTAAATTAATGGAGAGATATAACATGTTCGTAGATTAGAGGAATCAATATTGTTATGTCAATTCTCCTTAAATTGATCAATGGATTCAAGGCACTCTCAATTAGAAAAGTGAATTTTTATAACATTGACAAGCGAATTCTGAAATTTACATGGAAGATGAAAACCAAATAAAAACAAAAGCGGAAGAGTTAAACAAATTTTGAAAAAAAATAAAAACAGCACAACTGGAAGACTTATTACACCTAAGTTGGAGTCCTACTGTAAAGTTATAGTAATCAGAGCAGTATGGTTTTGGCATAGGAATAGAAATATAGATCAAATGAAAGGAATAATGAGTGAATCCTGAAATAGACTCACTCATCCATGGCCAATTGATTTTTGATAAAGGTATCCAGTTACTCAATGGGAAAAAAGATAATCTTCTCAACAAATGGTGACAAAACAACTGGATATCCATGTGGACAATAATGAACTTCGGCCCTTACTTCATACCATACACAAAAGTTGACATCAAATAGATCGTAGACCTAAATATAACAGCTAAAAGTATAAACTTCTATAAGAAGCCATAGAAAACCTTCATGACCTTGGGGTAAGCAAAGATTGCTTATGTAAAACCTAACAAGTATAGCCACACACAAAAAAAAAAAAACCACACTTGGTAAATTGGACTTCATCAAAATTAAAAACTGCTGTTTGAAAGACACTATTAAGAAATTGAAAGACAAGAAACAGACTGGAAGTGTATATTTGTTATCTATCTATCTATCTATCTATCTATCTATCTATCTATCTATCTATATGACAAATGCCTGGTATATAAAGAACTACAACTCAATAAGAAGAATCCAAAGACTTGATTAAAAATTGGGCAATAAATTCAGACACTTTATCAAAGAACAGCTGGCATGAGAGCACATGAAAAGCTGGTAAACATCTTTTATTGTCACTATCATTAGTCATTAGGGAAATGCAAATTAAAATCACGATGTGATACCACTGTATACTCACTAGAATGGTAAAAATAAGAAGACAGAAACTACCCAGTTTTGATGAAGATGTGAAGCAATTCTATCTTGCTGGTGAGAATGTAAAATGTTTTCCACTTTGGAAAGCAGTTCATCTCTATATATAGTTAAACACACAGTTACTGTATTAATAATTTTACTCCTGTAAGATAAGAAAAATAATAATGTACGTCCACAAAAGGACTTGTTCAAGATTGTTCCTAGCAGCTTTATTCATAATAACCGCATATTGAAAACATCCCCAATGTCCATCATTTGGTAAACTGGTAAACAAATTGTGGTATATCCATACAATGGAATACTACTCAGCAGTAAAAAGGAACAAACATCAGATACAGGCACAACAGTAATGAGTTTCAAAAACATTGTGTGGAGTGAAGGAAGTCAGACACAAAGGAATATGTAAGTGATTCCGTTCATATGAAATGTTAGAAAAGACAAATCTAATCTGTAGTTACAGAAAACAGCTAAGCGGGCCAAATATGGGGTGGGATAGAGGTTGACTTTAAAGGGGTGCAAGATAACCCTCTGGGGTGATGGAATTGTTCATTATCTTGATTGAAGCAGTGGTTACATGTGTGTACATTATTCAAAACTCATGAAGCTGTACAATTAATATGAGTGTAATGTATTGAATGTAACTTATGCCCCAATAAAGTTGATTTAAAAATTAAAAGGAAAGTGGGGCAAACAAGTTTCATAAAGCAAAATGTCTTTGGGTAATAAGTGGCATGAACTAACGTAACGGCCAATTTCCTTAGAAAACAGCCATATGGATTAATCACCTCTAGAATTATTTGTGCCTGTGCTGCCCAGATCAAAGTTCCAATTCCTGGCAGAGAGGGTCTGAGGGGCTTAGCTTAGGTCAGGTGCTCTCTTTTGGACAGGGAAAAGGTGGACCATCCGGACTGAACTTCCCGCCCAGACTGCTGTCCTTGTGGCAGGGGTGGTATCTCAAAGATAAATGGAGGTACTGTTACCAGAGAAGGGGCAATGATGACTGCTAAACAAACAAACAAACACCAAAATAGTCTTTCCCTGCGTGTTTCCAGGGTGAGTAAAGAGGATGGCGAGGGGCTTCAAACATATCTATGTTCATTCATTCCATTCATTTATTCACTCAAACATAATATGGAGTCTGTACTATTTTCCAGGAGGGTTATTGAGTAGGGACGCGAATGCTCTTGAAGTCTCTCTAAAAAGAAAGAGTTCTTATTAATGGGAGGAAGAGAAGCCTGGTAGGAGACGATTATCTGGAGTGGTTATGGGGCACAAGCCTGTTTTTGTTTTTTGTGGGGAGAGGGGAATAGAATTCAACGACATAAGAAAGAACTTTGCAGCAATCAGATTTGTATCTTTCGGGGTCCTGTAAAAGCTGGAAAACTCTTTAGTCTGGACGAGGAAGATGGACAGAGAAGCAGATTCCAGAATTCACGTCCTGTCCAACCCACAAATGGAAGAGCCCGTTCATGGTTTGAACATTCCATCACTGGGCCTCCCGGAGCCTCCTCGGCGAGTCGGCAGAGGGAGCCATTCCCCAATAAATCGCCGCGCGAGGCCTCGGAGGACCTGGGGGGATTTTCCTGCGCGTCCCGGGAGTTTTCTCTCCGCCCCGCCTTGGTAAAGCAGATTATCCCACCCTCCACCCTCTGCCTTCACCTCCCCGCTTCACCTTTCCATGTACTTTGCTGCCGCATCACATTCTCTGGCACGGCTTAATCACCATCCTTTCTAGGTCCCACGTTTGCGCTTTCTCCCCTGACACCACTGAGGACCCGCCGTCCGATCCAGTTGGCCACTCGGGCGCGGCCACCGTCCCACAAATCCTTACAGAGGGTCTAGAACACCTCCCAGGGACTTTGACTAGGGACTCGCACCCAACGTGGATTGGGAATCAGGCGGGCACTCACTCTGACACCTCTTCGGTCACCCCCTGCGGTGACCCCAACATTTGCTAACTTCGGGTCCAGGCCTTTGGCCAGGTCACCCACCAGGCTGTGGAAGCCGCTCAGGCAGGGGCGACTCACGATCGAGGTGCAGGAGTCGGGCCGGGAAGATCCTGCGTGTTGCGCTAGAGACTGAGCGCGGCGCCAAGCGACAACCCCCCAGCGGCCACTGCCCCGGCAGCAGCAGCTGCAGCAGCGGCAACTGCTCGAATCCCGGCCCCGGCTCGGGTTACCCCTCCGCCCCCCCACCCCCAGCATCTCGGGCCAGACAGAGAAAACCTTGTTCAAGTTTGCAGCAAGTACTTTCCCCGTGCGCAAAACTGGGGGACTGGGAACGCACTGAGACGTTCCTCTTTCCCGCCTCTCCACCTTTGCGCCTGAAAGAAGACTCCCAAAGATCGCTTTCTTCTGGGACACTGCTTGGACGCTAACCGCGCTGATTGGAACAGATTTTGTGTCTTGGCTGGCTTTGGGTGAAGACCGGGGAGAGAAGGTTGCGCTGCGATTCTCAAGATCTCTGGACTTGGGTAAGAGTTGGGCAAACTCAACCCGGGCGGCCGCTGGACCTTGGCTGGACGCCGGAAGGCTTCTCATGGGCGGGGGGCACATTTTCCTTAGCCAGGGTACCGGGGTGCGACGTGAGGTGGGGCGAGATGGGCTCAGTCTGCGTTTTTCATGGGCTTCTCAAGGGTTTATTGTTTGCATTTGGTTTTGTTACATGGGATTGTGTAGGAAAATCTTGGAGTATTTTTGATGGAGAGACATCCTCATTACGCATTTTATTTTGCATAATTCCTGCTCGTGTATTGCCTTGCCTGTGTTTGTTTCCTTTTGCCGAGGGATATAGCTGGTTGTAGGGAGATTTGTGGGGAATCGGACTGAGGTTGAAAGGCAGTTTCAGCTGGGCCCTTTTTTCCAGGTCAGTTGAACTTCCTCTCTGGGATCTTCACTCTTTTCTAAACTTCTCTTTCTCCAGTCCTTGGTATTCAGATTGTGCAGATAACGCTCTAGGCTGACGGGATGCTCCCCCTTCCTGAGTTCTAAACGATCAGTAGGGGTGTGAGGTTGCAGTCTTAGACCAAACGGGCCTTGTCAGTATGCTTGGCTCCTTAGGGAGTGCTGGGAGGGACGGTTTTTCAAGTGATAGTTAAGAAAGATAAATCCGGTGTTACCTTTTTCTTTTAAATTCCTTTGTTAGAGGACTTTTACGCCTGGTTTAGGGAAGTGTTTTGTCCTCATTTTTCGTTCTGGAAGTATTTTCCTTAGTGACACTACTGAGTAAATGAATGATGGCAATATCTTGCTGCTTCTTCAGAAAATATGCTCGTGCAAGGATCCACATTCTTTAGGAGAAAGTCGAAGCTGGAGATTTTATTAGCCAAAATTAGCCATTATTATTGTTCTTAGTCAGTGATAACCAGGCTGTGCCAAGGCAGAAGAGAATGACATTTCTTCTTGGTTCTTGCCTTACTCCTTTATATCCTGGGACTCCCTTTGTGTATAGGTTTCCCAAATAAAAATGCTTCATTCCTTACGGACAAAAAGACTGCGGCCAACTTATATTATCCAGAAATGTCGTCTTCCTAACATGAGTGCTCCAAGAGGTCAGCTTGCAGGGAACTTTTAATTTTACCACTGAGAGGTCAAAGAGTTCAGTTGGTAAACTCTGGGCACCCGCCAGCCTGGGTTCAGCTCACAACTCTGCCACTTTCCAGTTGTGTGATTTTTGGGGTAAGTTACTTAACCTGTTTATCCACATATGTAAAATCAAAATGATAATGATAACACTTATATCAGAGGACTGTTAAAGGGATTAAATAAGTTAATGCATGTGAAGGACTAACAAGCCTGACACATAGTAGGCACGAATTAGCTATTATTATTATTGTATAGCTAGCATTAACTATTGTTGTATCCCTCTAGTATAGCTTCTATTAGCTGTCAGTAAGTGTTAGCTATTATTCCCATTTGGATGGACTTTGAAGGCTGTGCTCATCTGTAAGCTTCACTACCACCTATTGTCAAACTTAGCTCAGACATCATCTTTGTATTGCTCTTTTGTTGTGGCAGTTTCGATAGGAAAAATAAAGGTGCATGTGGCAGAGCTGAAATTTATAGGGTGGTGGGTCATGGATACTTGGAACAGGTGAGGAGGTGGGAATTCTACACTCAGTTCACAGCCTGTATACCTCCTTGGAAATCCTTTGCATTAATATACTTTCTTTAACCTATTTTTTAGAGGTCACTTACTTGTTCAGTAAGTATTTATTAAACATCTATTACATGTCAAGCACTGTTTTAGGTTTTATATTTTAAAAATGGCTATGTATGAGTATTGGCTTTATGTGCCTCCTGCCATTTCAAGTGTGTGACCTAGCCCTCTATAGATTAAATCCCAAGTATTTTTAGCCACACAATTTCCATACCCGTTGAAATGCACGTAAGAGCACATTAAAAGTGGATATCATTGAGAAATTGAACAAAATATTCCCTATGACCTCAAGCAGATTGCTTTTCTCCATTTAGGCATCAGTTTTATTATGTATAAACTTGTATTGAGAGGTGGGGAAAGAGTGGAATAATCTCCAGTGTTCCTTCTGGCTCCAAAATCCTTAAATTAGCTGCCTTACTTCATTGTTGGCTGTTTTTGAACCCCCTCTTTTCTCTTTTAACTTTTGTTTTAGGTACATAAATTATGTTACTTCCATCTTTGCATATTAATCAAAGTGAGTAATAACATCGATAATTAATGAAAAGGGAAAAGCATTCACCTCTGTCTGTATTTCACTAACTATTCTCAAACTTTGGTTTATACCAGAAGCATGAAGTGGGGAGATTTGTTAAAATATTAGAGTGAACTATGAGGAATTGTTGATATTTGACCATTTTTGACCTAAATAAATGACAATTTTGTATGGTTCAAACTATATAAACCTTAACCTCTTCTGCCTTGATTTAGATATAGTAAGTCTTCTGTGAGTTGTGAGAAGTCTGCATTTTTACAAGTTCCCCAGGTGATTCTAATGCAAAACCCAAGTCACATGCTCATTTAGCAGCAGTCAATTTACCTTCTTTGGGATTGTCTGCTTGGTCTAATAGCGTATTTCTAAAATGCAAATCTGATCATCTTACTCCCTTGTTTAAAAATCTTTGGCAGCTCTCTGGATGGTGAATGTCAGTGTTACCTGGGTGCATATTGAAAATATAGATTCCAGGGCTTCACCCCAGATGTAAGGGCCAGTAGTCTGCATTTTGAAATCTCCAAGTGAACCTGGTGGAGGTGACCTCAGATCACATTTGGAGAAACACTGACTTGTAAGTCTCACCTCCTTACCATGATGCACAAGACCACCTTTGCAGCACTTCTCAGGGTTATTTTCTGCTTCTCTAGTCCCCAGCTCTCCAGCCCGCACTGATCTTGATCTTGTTACTGTCTCAAGAATACGTTGTGCACTCTCACTCTTCCATGACCCAGCTGTGTGTGCTGTTCCTTCCGCTGACAATGCCTTTGACCCTCTTTCCTGTCTAACCAACTACTTACCACCCATTCATCATTTAAGACACTATTCAAATCCCTTTGAAGACTTTCCCTCTGAAGCTTCTCTCAATTCTCTCATAAACTTAGCGATATCTCATGTGAGTTCCCATTCTTGTGGATAGCTTTAATATAGCATCTATCGCATTGTATCAACCATGTTTATTACCTGAATGTTTATCCTGAACGGATTGGTGAGTTCATCATTCCTTATTGTAAGCTCTTATACAAGTGACTGGCCCATTACATAGTTATGTAATAAATGCCTAAAGAATGTTGGAGAAAAGTAAATGGATGAATGATAGATAGTCAACATTTTCTTAGCACATTTTGTTAGCACATAAAGTGGTTGGGACAGTATTGTATACATATGAAGGGTGTGGAAAAGCCAGTTGGGAATTTCCAATTTGGCTGGACATAGCCTAGGGAGTTAATAACTTCGAGTGGGGTTGGGCATGGTGGCTCACGACTGTAATCCCAACACTTTGTGAGGCTGAGGTGGGAAGAGTACTTGAGGCCAGGGGTCCTAGACCAGCTTGACCAACATGGCAACACCCTGTCTCTACTAAAAATACCAAAATTAGCTGGGAGTGGTAGCACATGTCTGTAATCCCAACTCCTTGGGAGGCTGAGGCACAAGAATCACTTGAGCTTGGGAGGCAGAGGTTGCAGTGAGCTGTGATCATGACACTGCACTCCAGTCTGGGTGACAGAGTGAGACTCTGTCTCAAATAATAATAATAATTAATAACTTGGAATGGAAAAGGACAAGACAAAATATCCAAGGAGGACTTATGAAACACCAAATGTCACTGAATTAATGTTACATGTTGAATGTTATTGCAGGACGTATAATGAAGAACGGAGCTTATCCTTTGGGATGGTTTTGGTTTGGTTTTTGGAATGACAGTGTCAGAGCACTGGAATGGAAGTGCCAATGCCAATAAAAATAACCAACTTTGCTCTGTGCTTTTCCATTTATAAAACACTTCTGCCTCTGTTTTTGATTAGAAACATGGTGACTGGTTGAATACTGTCTTTCCTTCTTTCCTGAAAGGACACATTCCTGAAAATAGGTCTGAAGATTGTATAAAAGCCTACATATTATAAGGGATTCTGGCCCTAGAGAGCCAAATATATTATGAAATCTCTAATTATGCCTTACTATTTAGACACAGCTTTCAGTGTATACTCCTTTTTCTAGTTTTTCTTTCTTTAAACTTTCCACAATTTTGGTTATTTTCTCCTCATTTCAACAACAGTTGATCAGTTCAAGTTCAATAAATGTCTGATTCAGATGAAAAGATTTGCCATTTTTGGCATATCTAATAACTTCTACCTTTGTCTTACTTGAGTTTATGAGACAAACACTTCTCATAATTACTATTAGGCTTTTAATTTTCCCATTTCCCATTCACTTTTTTGTAATAATGAAAATATGCAATAACATTTGAATAAGTGTATGAATAATTCTCCGGGTAATGACAAGGATGGTGATTCTGCAAAAATTGAACTATTGGCTTATGGGCAGCTGCACCATAAAATAAAAACAAAAAAAGTTCATTCATTGGCTGGCATCTGAGTGTCAACACAGGGCAGGGAGGTAGTAGCATCAATAGATGTAGTACAAATATCCACATTGATGGACTTCAAATGAAGCAATATTGAGGACTGCCTATGCTCTCAGTTTCTAAAGGGTGTGTATCCAGTATCTGGTTTCAATAGTTTAGTTTTAAGAATTAATGTAAGATTCGCTGGGTTCTGTTGATTTGTCTTCTTTTAAAATTTTGTTTCTGAAATGAACTTTTTCTAGTTTAATATAAGCCTGTATCATTTTCTGCCAACCTTTGGAAGTCTTTTAACTGGTCTCCTAATCTCTTTATTCAGTTATTCATTCATTCTTCGTGTCTGAATGTCCTGAAATTTTTAATTTATCTTTTGTCTCTCTTTACCATTTTAGATTATTGTTCACCATGATCATTCTAACTCTTTTTAATTATAGTTATTGCAGAGGACTAATTTAGAGCATTGAATAAAAGAATTTCTCATACTATGAGGGAAAAAAGAAGGTACAAACCAATGTTATTTTACTTTACAGAACTTTATTTGTGGAACAGCAAGGCACTGTGTGGATGTTATTTGATAATGCAAACTGTGGCATTAGCCAATCTGGAAAGTGTGAATGTGATAATACATCCTGTTATGGTTGTTCATTTTTAGCAATTTCCTCTCATTTCATTTCTAGTAATTTATACTCCTAGATAAAGAAACTATGTACGGCATTTAACCACCTCAATTTCCTACTCAGAGGGCAATAAATTGTACCCCTTCCCACTTCTAAGACAAAGAAAACAGTATTTCAGTATGGAAAACTTCATCTTGATAGGTACATGTGCAGGATATTAGCATCTGTTAAAAACATCTTATCTTTGGGAACATCCTAGAGGATGACTAAGTACCTTGTCATTAACGTCTCGTCTGACCCAGATGAGCTGTACAGATTTGGCTGGTTCTCAACGTAGCCACAGGTGGTGGTTCCCAAGATGGATCTTTTGAATACCTTCTGCTGAAGAATTTTGTCTTTTCTTAAGAAATAATTTTTTGATGGCAAATTGAAAACCAAATCACACAAATTTAACTTGTTCCTCACAGAGTGAAATAGAACTATGAAATTTTTGCTTGGTAGCACAGAAGACTAATCCTACAATCAAAACAAAAAAATTTAAAGATCCACCCCTATTGACATCTTGAGAAAAGTACTTGAGTTTGGATGAAGAATTGATAAAAAGATGTGACTTGGTTCTTTAAAAAAGTAATAGGTTGGAGATTTACTTTTTGTTCCACTAGTTTTTTTTTTTTTTTGAAATGGAGTTTCATTCTTGTTGCCCAGGCTGGAGTGCAATGGCATAATCTCAGCTTACTGCAACCTCCGCCTCTGGGGTTCAAGCGATCCTCCTGCCTCAGCATCCCAAGTAGCTGGGATTACAGGTGCATGTCAACATACCTGACTAAGTTTTGCATTTTTAGTAGAGATGAGGTTTTACCATATTGGCCAGGCTGGTCTCGAACCCCTGACCTCAAGTGATCCGCCCGCCTCAGCCTCTCAAAGTACTGGAATTACAGGCATGAGCCACTGTACCTGGTCGTTTATCAGATATTTATTAGCAGTGTAGGGCATAGGGATAAATACCATGTGTAATTACTAAGAAGCTCTTGTCTTTAAGTAAAAAACAGATTTAAAAAGTACACGTTGCGTGCCAGTATAAAATATCTCATGTAACCCATTAATATATACATCTACTATGTACCCTCAACAATTAAAAAAAAAATACAACTAAGCAGGTAAGCCTGGGCATAGTAAGAGCCAAGTGGCAGTTTTGAGACCTGCCACAAGAGCTCACTGGAGGCTTCCTGGCAGTGTGGGACCTTGACGGAGAGATTTGAATGGATGGGGCATCTTAGGTGGGGGAATGGGCTCAGCAAACATGTGGTGGCAGGAATTTACAAGGCATCGTCAAGCAATAGTGACTAAACCATTCCACAGTAGTGGTGAGCTTACATTTGAGAATCATTTTTTATGATAGGCACTTACGGGACCTGCCCATCCCCATAGTACTGTCTGCGTTAAAGGAACCCTTCCCATCATACTGCAGTTATTTTATAGAAACTAGATGAGATTAGGGAGACCTACTGGGATTCAAGTAAAAGTTGGCTAGAAATCTTCCTCCCTATTCCATGAGAAGGTGTAAAATGAGAAAACTGTTCTTCCTTTCAACCACTATGGGATTCTTGGGGCCAGAGACGGAGACAGGGCTCATATTTCTTCTAGTGTCACCTGGATCTGAATTCATATTTTCCCTTGAAAAGTTTAAAGATGATCCGAAACCACCCACCCAACCACGAATAACCTTCACTTCATAAAATGCCACCAAATGTGTGACTTGAGTAGTAGAATTTTAAGGTTTGGGACTATGGAAAGAGTTCATATCTTAACACTTAAAACTAAACATGAAACATCCTTGCTTTCTAACAGTTCATCTACCATTGCCACTTTCTTACCGCCCATCTTTTTCTGAAGGCTACCAACTCCATCAGGTGGCTTCAGCGCTGTCCTGCTGTCCCTGCATTCCTTCTCTCTTGCTCATTGATGACCCACCCCCACATTCCTATTGTCTTCTGAAGCCCTCATCATTCTCACCTGTCTTCTTCCCCCAACACTAAGATTTGACAGTATAAATGATTTGTCCTTCCAGTATCCTCCCTGCTTTCAGTTGGTTCCTTAAACAGATGTGCAAAATCAGACCATGAGTGAAGTTAGAAATGCTTGAGGCGTGTTTACCCTGTGCTCTAACTTTAGAGGCACGAGAATCACCTGCAGATACTGTCTCCTCCCTAGGTTTTGATTCAGTAGGTGCATAGTGGGGTCCCAGAATGTGTATTTTTAACAAGGTGTACTGGTGCAGGTGGCCCATATATGCATGATACTCCTTGTTAGACTTATAGTACCCCATTCAAAAGGCATGCCTTTTTTGTGTGTTTTTAAATTTTAGTGACTTGGCCAGAGGGGGTCACAGAGAATAGCGGGTCTGTGAGAACCCGTGCCTCTCCTCTCTACTTGAAGGGACAATGGCTGTAACACAACGCTGTTCATGTGACAGCCGGAGAAAGGGACCCATTGTTCAGGGGTTGGCTGATGTGCCATTCTGCTGCGGCCAGCCGTCCAACTGAGCTTGGTAGCCCCAAGGAAACAGACACACTTAAATCAGAGAGACAAAGAAAGGAGGTCAAGGCCTTCCACAGTTAAACTACTTGCAGCAATGTGTCAGAGGTAGGATTTGGGAAGGAAAAAAGTAATTCTGAGGAAGCATCATAAATCCTCTGGTTTTGGAGCTACAGACATGGCGTTGGGGGAACACAAGTCTGTCAGAAAGCCAGTGAATCTTTGGCCAAGGAAGAATTATTTTCTACTGCGTCACACTGATTGCAGAACTTATCTGATTGCAGGATTTTATTACTGATTTTAAAAATAAAAAAGGCTCCCTGAATCTCCAGGCTCATCAAAGGTACCTGATCTGAAAGCCTGCCTAAATCAAGGTCTATGACTTCAGAGAACAATTCTGTGTTCCTGGAAATGGTCACTGTGTATATGATATATTAATAATTCCCTTCCACATCGAGATAGCTGTTTTGAAGCTAAGAATTTTTTGAGTTTGAAATACAATGAGCACCATTAGAAAGTTATTGATAAGTTTGGACAGTTATGAGGCATGGGGACTCTTCAGATGCCATTTAGATACCCTCCCTCACCCCTAACTTTCAAATTGGATTCTAGCCCTGGAGGGAAAGGGTTGCAAACTTCCTGTAAAGATCTAATCCCGAGCCCAACAATTGCTTACATTCTTTGTGTCAGAAGAAGATTCAAATTCAAGGTCACAGCCTTTGCAAAGGTCGCAGACTTTTTCCACAGGATTGTTCTTTTAGCCTGATTACTCCCTTTATGAAAAAGTATGTCATTCATTCAGCCTTTGCCTCTGGGTTTCTTTCAAAGGGAGACTTAGTTCCTAGTTCCTGTGGATACTCCTAGGTGGCTTTTCTTTTCTTTTTTTTCTTTTTTTTTTTTTTAAGTTAGGCACAGAATACAGACACGAATGAGGCAGAACAGGGAAAGCCTTTTCTGGATGTGATGGGTTCTGGAGAGCCCATTTACACCAAGTGTTAGGCAGCTGGTGTTCACTGGCCAGTAGGAATCCTTTTGTCTCTGAGATAAGAGGTTTGTATCCAGGAGAGGGCAATATGTGATTTGCTTGAGGTCACTTAGAGCTCCTAGTAATTAAGTCTGTCATTGTACCTTGATTATAGATTATCATTGCAAATCCATTAAAGAAGGAGGAGCAAGTGGATTTCAGAGAGGCAAGTGGCTTTATTTTCTTCATTATGTTTTCATTCCCCCCTGCCTTACATTTTGTTTCTTCTTTACTAAATGGTTTTGCCAATGATATAGATGACTTTGAAGTGGAGAATGGGAAGAGGAGACTTCGTGGGTGGCAAAAGGATTGTGCTAAACACTCTCCTGATTAGTTCATTAATTTTCAATTTGTTGCCATTAGGCCTGTTCATTTGGCTCCCCATTTGTGTGATATAGAGAGGCTTGCCCTCAGTGCTTCAAGGCCTGAATACCGTGCTATCCTTAAAGTTCTGTGTAGGTGCAGCACTTTTTTTTTTTGAGACGGAGTCTCGCTCTGTCACCCCGGCTGGAGTGCAGTGGCCGGATCTCAGCTCACTGCAAGCTCCGCCTCCCGGGTTTACCGCCATTCTCCTGCCTCAGCTTCCCGAGTAGCTGGGACTACAGGTGCCCGCCACCTCGCCCGGCTAGTTTTTTGTATTTTTTAGTAGAGACGGGGTTTCACTGTGTTAGCCAGGATGGTCTCGATCTCCTGACCTCGTGATCCGCCCGTCTCGGCCTCCCAAAGTGCTGGGATTACAGGCTTGAGCCACCGCGCCCGGCCAGGTGCAGCACTTTTTGAAAAAAATAGGAAAGTTAAATGGTCCCTTTTATTGTTTTTGTTTGTGTCCCAAGTAGTACATATAATACTAAATGATTTTGTAGGCATAGGATGCTTAATGGGACTTAGTTTTGTGTCAGAATAAGGGCCTTGCCCAACAAGGACTTCTGGGATGCTGATATTACATTTAATCTGAGTACTGGTTGTATGTGTATATTCAGTTTGTGAAAACTTATTGACCTGTTCAATTTTGATTTATGGCTTTTCTTTCTGTCTGCATTTTACACTTCAATAAAAAATTCAAAAATTAAAACTTCATGTTTAATGTAGAATTAAGAATCTATCATGATGGAAAACTGGAAACGCTCACATAATTTGAATCCTGGTGCAGCTGGGAGGGCTTAGAGCTTTAAATATCCATCAATTCACCCTTAGTTCTATAGCCAGAGAGCTGTGTGTCAGAACGCAATGCATTAGCACCATCATAGGTGATTGCTTTACTTCTGTAGGCAGCGAATCCAGTGCCTAAGAGATCAATAGTGTTAGCAGAGCCCCACTCTTTAGAATCTAAAACAAATGCACCCCTCTGAGTTGGCCAAGTAGCAAATCTTTTCATTCCCACTTTCTATCCTCCTCCCATTCATTTTAATCTGTCAGGAGAAATCAGAAGAAGACCCTACAGATTATGGATGTTTTTCTGAACCTTTGGATGACATCTCTTTTGTAGTCTAATAGTAGAATGCTTTGTTTCCCTCCAATTTCTGTAACTGGGATGAGTTGATATGAGGGGTGAAGTCTTTGGCTTATCTCCCTCACTCATTTCCACTGACACTTCCTGACTCCTCAGTGAGCCACAGGAGCAATACCTGCAAGCCCATGCTTCCAGTCCCAGAACAACCTGTTGTCCTTTTTCTCTTGAGAAGACCCTTGGCATCCATGTACCATCCATCCAATGTGGCACTGCATACATTACACCAAAGTGAGTCATGAGTCATTGTACTGATAGAACATTCCAGCTTGCTTTTATAATAGGGAGCTGGTAGACTCAAATGGAGAAAATAGGAGCTTTTTTTTTTTTTTTTTTTTTTCCGAAAGAAAGTTTGGGCCCTTCGCTTTGAAATGGGTGCAGCACATCTATGAGAGGTCTGAGTACTCAATGTGTACCCTTCATTTTGGCCGTTGGACTTACAAGTGGGATGTTGATTTACACAAACTCATGTGATTAAAGTTGTGGGTTAGCTTCCTCTCCGAGAAAAGACCAAATGGCGGATGACGCCGGTGCAGTGCCCGGAGGCCCTGGTGGCCCTGGGATGGGGAACCGTGGTGGCTTCCGCGGAGGTTTCGGCAATGGCATCCGGGGCGGGGCCGGGGCCAAGGTCGCAGAGCTCGCAGAGACAACGCCGAGGATAAGGAGTGGATGCCCGTCACAAAGCTGGGTCGCTTGGTCAAGGACATGAAGATCAAGTCCCTGGAGGAGATCTACCTCTTCTCCCTGCCCATTAAGGAATCTGAGATCATTGGCTTTTCTTGGGGCCTCTCTCAAAGACGAGGTTTTGAAGATTATGCCGGTGCAGAAGCAGACCCGTGCTGGCCAGCGCACCAGGTTCAAGGCATTTGTTGCTATTGGGGACTATAATGGCCACGTCGGCCTGGGGTTAAGTGCTCCAGGGAGGTGGCCACCGCCATCCATCCGTGGGGCCATCATCCTGGTCAAACTCTCTATTGTCCCCGTGTGCAGAGGCTACTGGGGGAACAAGATCGGCAAGCCCCACACCATCTCTTGCAAGGTGACAGGCAGCTGTGGCTCTGTGCTGGTGCGCCTCATCCCTGCACCCAGGGGCACTGGCATCGTCTCAGCGCCTGTGCCCAAGAAGCTGCTCATGATGGCTGGTATCGATGACTGCTACACCTCAGCCCGGGGCTGCACTGCCACC
>NW_016822711.1:483313-490169 GCF_001698545.2 Rhinopithecus bieti | reverse complement strand
CCGGAGGCCCTGGTGGCCCTGGGATGGGGAACCGTGGTGGCTTCCGCGGAGGTTTCGGCAATGGCATCCGGGGCGGGGCCGGGGCCAAGGTCGCAGAGCTCGCAGAGACAACGCCGAGGATAAGGAGTGGATGCCCGTCACAAAGCTGGGTCGCTTGGTCAAGGACATGAAGATCAAGTCCCTGGAGGAGATCTACCTCTTCTCCCTGCCCATTAAGGAATCTGAGATCATTGGCTTTTTCTTGGGGGCCTCTCTCAAAGACGAGGTTTTGAAGATTATGCCGGTGCAGAAGCAGACCCGTGCTGGCCAGCGCACCAGGTTCAAGGCATTTGTTGCTATTGGGGACTATAATGGCCACGTCGGCCTGGGGGTTAAGTGCTCCAGGGAGGTGGCCACCGCCATCCATCCGTGGGGCCATCATCCTGGTCAAACTCTCTATTGTCCCCGTGTGCAGAGGCTACTGGGGGAACAAGATCGGCAAGCCCCACACCATCTCTTGCAAGGTGACAGGCCGCTGTGGCTCTGTGCTGGTGCGCCTCATCCCTGCACCCAGGGGCACTGGCATCGTCTCAGCGCCTGTGCCCAAGAAGCTGCTCATGATGGCTGGTATCGATGACTGCTACACCTCAGCCCGGGGCTGCACTGCCACCATGGGCAACTTCGCCAAGGCCACCTTTGATGCCATCTGTAAGATCTACAGCTACCTGACCCCTGACCTCTGGAAGAAGACTGTATTTACCAAGTCTCCCTATCAGGGATTCACTGACCACCTTGTCAAGACCCACACCAGGGTCTCTTTGCAGCGGACCCAGGCTCCAGCTGTGGCTACAACATAGGGTTTTTATATAAGAAAAATAAAGTGAATTAAGCCTGAAAAAAAAAAAAAGTTGTGGGTTAACAGACAAGATTCTGATGTTCTGGGTCTATTGCTGACCTTGTCATTTACTGTATGAGGTATGACAACCTGTGCTGGGATCCCTTCTCTATCACTGAAATCTTGGTGACTTTGGGCAGGCTACTCAAGCTCTCTAAAGCCTCTTTTCATCAAATGTGAAAAGATAATAGCATATACTTCAAAGATGGTTGCATTTAGCATAGTAGTAGGCACATAGTAAATGCTCAATATGTATTAGTTATTATTATTTAACACCAAATAATGTTAAAATAGGGAAGAATAATTAACACATCTAGGAATCAGGTCTGCTTCTTATGAAAGAATCATTAAGATGCTTAAATAAGATTCTATTAATTAAATGCAGATGTTAGAAAATGTAGTTTCTGATAGAAGGCATAAACTGTAAGGAATTTACAATATTTTGGAATACAAAACAGCCAAATTTACTTATAAGCATAAATGTATTTTAAGATAGTACGTTACTAAACAAAAAGTTATTTATCTTAACTATAGAATTAGGATGAGGCTACTAGTGAATGAATTTGTTTTTCCTTGGTAAGATGTCAGCAGAATTGAAAACAGGTGTTCAAACAATATCTCGTGTACAAATGCTCCTAGCAGCATTATTCACAACAGCCAAAACTATTATTTTGGGTGGAAACAACCCAAATGTCCATCAACTGATAAGTGGATAAACAAAATGTGATATATTTACATAATGGAATATTATTTAGTCATGGAAAGAAATGAAGTATACATGCTACAACATGGATGAAGCTTAGCAACATTATACTAAGTGAAAAAAGACAAAAGACCATATATTGTATGGTTTCATTTACATAAAATATCTGGAAGAGGCTACTCCACAGAGACAGAAAGTAGATTAGTGGTTTCCAGGGTCTAGGGGAAGGGAGAAAGGAGGAGTAACTGTTTGATGGGAATGGCTTTTTCTTTTAGGGCAATGGACAGATTCCAGAACTAGGTAGTGATGATGGTTGCACAACAGGGCTAAAATGATGAATGTTTGGTTATGTGAATTTTTTAAAGGTTAAAAAAGTTATTTCAAAAAATCAGCAGATGTTTGCATTTAGGTGAGATGTATCTGTATAGATCAGTTAACCCCTGGTCATATGTGTGCTATGAGGCAAGGCTTTGTTGCATGCTGAGGAGAATATCAAAAATGGCAAGACGCAGGCTTCAGCACCTTGCCAGTCTGTTTATGAGGAAAGGAAAGGAGGAGGAAGCAGGTAATCTGTTCCAAGTGAATCCATCTCAGAAGGAGAGATCACCAGATTTGGTGACCAGAGAAGGCTTCTTGGAAGAGATGGGACCTTGAAAGATAAGTGAGCTTCATGTAATCGCAGAAAAGGAGAGAGTACCCCAGTGGCAGAAATGAACAATCCTGGGGAGGGAAAGGAGTATGGGCAAGGACAAGCAGGGACGGCCAGACTAAAGGATTTGTATAATGGAATATCAAGAGATAAGGTTGGAGTCGGGCGTGGTGGTTCATGCCTGTAAGCCCAGCACTTTGGGAGGCCAAGGTGGGCGGATCACTTGAAGTCAAGAGTTTGAGACCAGCCTGGCCAATATGGTGAAACCTAGTCTCTACTAAAATTCAAAAATTAGCTGGGCATGGTAGTGTGTGCCTATAACCCCATCTATTCAGGAGGCTGAGACAAGAGAATCGCTTGAACCCAGGAGGCAGAGGTTGCAGTGAGCCAAGATTGCATTACTGCACTCCAGTCTGGACAACAGAGCGAGACTCCGTCTCAAAAAAAAAAAAAAAAAAGTAATAAGGTTGGAAGTGTGGGTTGGAGCCAAGCAGAGAAGTCGTGGAAAGCTGGCTGCCAGTGCTTAAATTCACCAGGGGGTAGATAGCAAAGGCTTATCATTGATGATAAGAATAGAAAATGAAATAAAATGGGAAGACAATAAGGAGACTATTGCAGTAATTTCACTAATTGTAACACAACCCATCATTATTTATTCGGCAAATATTGATTAAGCCCTCATTATACTCCATGCAATCTTCTATGCTAGGGACAGGGCAATATCTAAGATCAAACACATTTCCTGTCCTCCTGGAGTTGCATTCTAGTACACATTTCAAGCATTGACTTCTATGTCCAGTGGACAAATGTAGTTGAAAAGTTAAGGGGTGGATGTGTTAGGATGTAGTGGGGCATGGGTCCTAGAATCAGATTTCTTGGCTTTGAATCCTGGCTTCTGATTGTTGTTAACTGAATGTATGGCCATGAGCCATTTACTCTATGCTTCAGTTCCCTTATAATTTAAGAGAGGATAATTATGGTAGCTTTTTCACAGAGCTGTTATGAAGTTTAATTGAGAAAATAAATGAAAAGGACTTAGGATAGTACCTGGCATGTAGCAAATGCTCAGTAGGGCTTTCTTGTTTTTTGTATCTGAGTTTTTAATTTCTACTCAAGGATTTGTCTTGGTCACTTCTGTTTTTAATGGAGTGAGTCTATTTCAGAATCTTGGCTTATTCTGTCTCAGGTCTGAGCTCTCTTTAATATGCTGTATGATTTGGGACATTGAACTTGTTGAATTAATTAGCATACAAACTCTGCCTTCTTAATTCAGGCAAACTGCAAAATTCTTTCCAACAGATCACAGTCCTGGTCTTGGTTTGGGCAGAAACTTCTAGATAATGCTCCTTCTAGACTCTGAATCAAGAAGTCTTTTGAAGCATCCTGACCTGAGAGAACCTGACAGGTGACCAGACCTTAGCACATCTAGTCTCCCTCTGGAGAAAGCCAGAGTTTGAATTTAATTTCTTTGTGTCACCACATCATAAGGGCCATGAGCCTCCTTAGCTCTCTGTACCTCTATGCCTCTTTCCATGAGCTGGGATGAAATAACCAACTAGAACAACTATCAGGATGTATGTCTTTTTTTGTTTATTATTATTATTTTTTTGAGACAAAGTATCCCTCTGTCGCCCAGGCTGGAGGGTGGAGGGCAGTGGCATGGTCTCAGCTCACTGTAACCTCTGCCTCCTGGGTTCAAGTGATTCTCCCACCTCAGTCTCCCAGGTAGCTGGAACTACAGGCACCTGCCGCCACTCTGCTAATTTTTGTAATTTTTGGTAGAGACGGGGTTTTGCCATATTGGCCCGGCTGGTCTTGAACTCATGACCTCAAGTGATCCACCCGCCTAGGCCTCCCAAAGTTCTGGAATTACAGGGGTGAGCCACTGCAACTGGCCTAGAGGTGTGTTCTTATGAGTATATTAAGAAGGATGCCTTGGAACTTGTGTAAAGACATTGCATAAGCTTTGAGGGCCCTTCAATCTGTACCATAAATTGATTGTAGAATGTAAGCTTCTTGAGCAGATGGAATCAATTTTATTTTCCTTTCTACTCCTAAATGGTTAAGCATAGAGCTGTGGACTGAATTGTGTCCTTTCCTACCCCCTAAATCCATTTATTGAAGTCCTCACCTTCAATGTGACCATGTGAGGAGAGAGAGCTTTTAGGAGGTTATTAAGGTGAAATGAAGTTGTTGGGTGAGGTCCTAATTTGATGGAGTTGGTCCCCTTAAAAGAAGAGGAAGAGACTGATTGCTGTCTCTCTGCCATGTGATGACACAGTGAGAAGGCGACTATCTTCTGTTTAGAAAGAGAGCCCTCACCAGAAACCAAATTGGCTAGGAACTTGATCTTGGACTTCCTGCCTCCAGAACCGTAAGAAATAAATTTCTATTGGCTAAGCCACCCTGTCTATGGTATTTTGTTAACAGCCTGAGCAGACCAAGGCATTAAAAGAATATTTGTGGACCTAATTTCAAGATTATTCAGAATTGTTATGACATAAGAATAACATGATAAACTGAACCTAACCCACAGTCCTAATACTCATTTAAATGGATAATGTTGACTTCATCTCCTACCATATATTAGTGAGGCCAAAATGTTACAAAATTGGTTGGTTAAAATTCCCCAAGACCCATTTTCCTCTGGAGGAAGTGCTAATGAGCAGTGAAATAGATCAAAAGTTAGTGAGAACCATCGTCAGAGAATATGAGGTAAAGAAAGAGCCTGGACAGTTTGTACTTCAGACTTTTAGTTTTTGAACAATTGGCCTCATAGCTGTGTTTTCATAGGACGCACCCAGATTGGAGGGGGTGAAAGTGTGAGGGGAGGCTGAGCAGCAGAGGCCTGCCAGTGAGGAAACACTTCACCTGGGCTAGTAGACATGTGAGGTGGTTCCTTGCACCCAGGAGAAGAGATCCTGCTTCCAGAAGAATGACGACTGTGCCTGAGCCCAGCCAAGGATTCAGGTGCGGAGAGTTCCTCACTTTAGCTAAGCCAGATGGTCCACTTTTATTTTGGTGAAGGCCAACCTGAAGCAAAGGCACTTTTCTTCCGCCATTAAAAAAATCAACAAAGCAAAAACAGAAACAAAAAAGCTTGTGATGTGGAGCTCTGCCAAGCTAGGGCTGGAAAAAAAAAGTCCCTTGCTTTCCTTCCAAGGCAGTATGTAAATGATGCTTTGTAGTTTTGTTTGTGCAGCCACTGGGGATGGTTTAGAGTGCCTCACTGAAGTCCATGGCTGCTATAGAATCTGACTTTTATGATTATGAATATCCTATAAGCTAACTGTCTAGGTCCAGTTGTCATCTTCCTGCACAATCCTCTTTGGTTGAAGATATTGAATTATATTGAATTGTTATGAAAGCCAAATATCTTTGGAAAGTGATCACCTAAATCTGCTTATAGAAGTTCAAGCATGTGCTTACATGTAGCTCTGCCCCTAAAGGACAGGACTCTGATCTTTCTGGCTTTTTCTAGAGTTTAGGTGTGGCAGGCATTAACTGAGACATGAACTCTTCACCCAAGGAAGGTTTCTTATAGCTTAACCTAAGGAGTTTTCTGCTTAGCTGGAGAATTTGGAAGATCGTTTTTCATTTCTTGACCAGGTTGTGCTATTTACAAAAATGAGGCCATGTAATTAGGGCCCTGGTGGTGTGTGGATTCATTCACTGGCACATAAGAGAGACTACAGTGTTTTCATGGGTTAGTGGCTGACTGTGCCCCATTTCCTTTAATGGTAAATATGTCACTGCTGAGAAGGATGGCAACCAAGTCCTGACAGGCAGATTTTCAGAACAAAGTGTTAGTGAGTGAAGAAAGGTCTGTGGAAGCCAGGCAAGGTTTGTCACTGAGTTCTAAGGAACAGTTCTTTAAAAAAAACAAGCAGCTTCCCAATCTGTGTCTAGGATTTGGATCCAGTATAAGTCAAACCCCAGGTAGAGCAAAACTCTTTTAGTGTATGCTGGGAACCACCGTGCCCTTCTTCCATGGTGCACTTACAGAAATGAGGAGGGGACTGGGCCTCACGGCTTGGCTCTGACTGCTGTGCCCAGAAGAAAGAGCCATGTGCAGTGGCCGTCCCATCCATTCACTGTGGCCCAGCATTGTTGGCAGCTAAGCGAAGATGCTCGCGGGTGGTTAGCGCTGGGCCTCAGATTCCTTGTTGAAGGCCCAATGGGGAACCCATGGTTAGAGGAAAGAAGTCCAGGCGAAGCGGATCTACTTAAGGAGAGACTTGCTTTTAGGAGGTTTTGCTTCATTGACTCAGTTCAAGTTTTATCTTAAAGATACTTTATGCTGGGTTGTGGGGGGTGGTGGAATCAATCGAGTTTGAGATTCCAGCATTACTCATGAGTCAAGCTTAGCTGCCTGCTTTTAGAATTGCATCAACTTGAGGTAATTTTTTTTAATGTTTTCTGATCCTGGAGCAAATGAAAAGCATTGACAGTGATGCAGATTTCAAGGCCAATGTCACTAATCTATGAAAATTTTTTTTTGTTTTGCTTTGCCATGGCCTTGAATGAAACAACAATAAAAAAATGCTTCCAGGATTAGAGAAGAACACTTTTCCCCAAGAGTTCTGTTAGATAACCCAGAATTGTAAAAAAAAAAAAAAAAAAAAAAAAA
>NW_016822711.1:475220-483019 GCF_001698545.2 Rhinopithecus bieti | reverse complement strand
AAAAAAAAAAAATACTGGCTCTGGGACCTAAAGATCTTGCCTTGAGTTGTAGCTTTGCCACACCATTTGATGTTAGACACCTGAGAAAACTCTTATGTGCCTCAGTTTCTTTCTTCACAAGACAAAGAGATCAAAAAGGCCCTTTCCAACCCTGTGAACTTGACTAGGGAGCCTCTGGGGCCATATCTGGGGTGTTAGGGTGGCAGCTGAGTAATGGAAATGGAGTGGGCAAGGGTTCATCACTGGCAGAAGCTACAGCAGAGCCCTAGCTTCTCCTGGGCTAGCCGTTTCACCTGGTCACGGAGCTGCACACCAAATGGAAGTTATAAGACTGTGTGACTGAAAGCGTTTATTTGGAGGATGAGTACTAATATCTAATATCTGTGGGGCAGCTGTTTCCCTGGGTGCTCTTCCTCTACCTTGGCTCATGGTGAGGGCACAGCCTCAAGAACTCTGCAGATATGTCTCTTCACATACATCTTTAGCATAGTCTCAAAATTTCACTAACTTTAGACCAAATCCAAACTTTCTTCTATCTATGATGGAGACATTTTCTTCCACCCCACCATGATAGATCTTTGTGAACATGTATAAAAATTAATGTTGCTGTCTTCTTTTATTTTGAACTTACAAATTAAAAAAAAAGGAAATTGTTGGCTTTAAAAAGTTTTGTAAAGTCTGTTTTCTGTTTGCCAAGAGACCCTGATGGCACAGAGCTTCGGTTCAGGAGTGTGGTGTGTAAACCCCGGTCCTTCTCCATGGGGTAATAGAGCCCCGGGACTCTAATCCATGCCACATGCGATGACCTGAGCAGACCCTGTAGGAAAACAGAAGCCTCGCTGTCCCCTCATGAAGCAGTTGCTCACAGTCCGTTGTACAGCTGTGGCCTGCTTTGTTGGGAAGTGCAGCATGACTTGATCTTTTAAGCTCTTTTCTCCCTATAGGTATTATAAATAACAACTGGTCTGTGGGAGTACCTGCCAGGAGGGCTTGAGATCTGCATTCTGTACTCAAAAAGCATTGTTTTTTTGTAATCTTAACTTCATTAGCAATTACGAGAGAGGAGAAAAATAAAACCCAAAAGCAAAGTGACTTTGTTATGACCTAGAAAATCCAAATTGGAGAAATAAGAATTGAAATTGAGAAAGACAAGCTCCTTTAAAACCTCAAATTCCTTAGAACTTTTCTGAGAAAGTAAGGAACACAAACAGGTCCAGATCCCTAAGATATTCCAAGTTCAACAAGCAAATCAAAGTTTGAATTCAGGCAGGCTGTCATCGAGAGCTGGAGTTCTGACATTGCACAGTGGCTTCAAAATGCTTGACGCCCTTTTGGTTTCCATGTACTTAAAGTTAAGAGAAAGTTAAATTGCTCGATTTTGGTTTCTGTGTGTGGGTTCTGGAGGGCTTGTCATCTGTTTTAGAGCTCTGCAGCACCGAGAGGTAAAATTCTGGGACACTGGCCCGAGGAGAAGGGGGTGATGAGACCACGCTGACACAGGATCACACTGTTGTTGTTATGTTTTCCCTCCTTCCACTTTCAAGTCCTAGCAACTCTGTTGCAGTCCATGTGTGGTCCTTGTGATCCATGGAAGAATCCGTGAATATCTGTCTTAATCATGCAGATGAGTAGTGAAAAAAAGTAAACAAGAGTTCTCACCTTTTGGGCAGACATCTGTTACTTACTCCTTAATACTAGCTTGCTTTTAGACTATGAAATATTGTGGTAAAATGCACATAACATACCATACATTTTTAATGTATGGTTCAGCATTTTTAATGTATGGTTCTATGGCATTTTAAGTACATTCACACTGTTGTGAAACCATTACCACCATCCATCTCCAGAACTTTTTCATGATCCCAAATTGAAACTCTGTACCCATTAAATAGCAACTCCCCATTTTCCTCTTACTAGAGCCCCTGGCAACAACCATTCTACTCTCTGTCTTTATGAATTTGACTATTCTATGTACTTCATATAAATGGAATCGGACAGTATTTGTTCTTTTGTAACTGGCTGATTTTACTTAGAATAATGTCCTCAAGGTTCATCCAAGTTGTAGCATGTGCCAGTGTCATTGCTTTTTGAGGCTAAATAATATTCCATTGTAGTATATACCACATTTTGTTTATCCATTCATTCATTAATGGACATTTGTGTCATTTTCACCTTTTGAGTATTGTGAATAGTGCTGCTATGAACACTGGTGTACAAATATCTGTTCAATTCTCTGCTTTCAATTCTTTTTTGGGTATATATACCCAGAAGGGGAATTGCTGCAACATATGGTAATTCTATGTTTTCTGAGGAATCACCATACTGTTTTTCTACAGTGGCTGCTCCATTTTGCATTTCCACTAGCAGTGCACAGAAGTTCCAATTTTTCCACATCCTTGCCAACACTTGTTCTTTCTTTTCTTCCTTTTTTTTTTTGGAGAAGGGAGTGATAATAGCAATCCTAATCAGTGTAAAGTTATCTCATATGGTTTCATTTGCATTTCCCTAATGATTAGTGATATTGACCTTTTTTAAGTGTGCATATTGGCCATTGGTATATCTTCTTTTTAAAAATGTCTATGCAAGTTCTTTGCCCATATTTTAATTAGCCTGTCTGTTTTGTTATTGTTGTGTTGTAGGAGTTCCTTTTATATTGTTGATATTGATCCTTCATCATGTATTACAAATATTTTCTCTCATTCTGTGGGTTATGTTTTCACTCTGTTGATGGTGTCCTTTGTTGCAAAAATTTTTAAATTTTGATGAAGTCCAGTTTATCTGTTTTCTTTTATTGCTTGTGCTTTTAGTATCATATGCAAGAATCATTGCCAAATTGCTTTTAGATTTATGTATTTTTAAGGGCAGCTCCTTTCTCTGTAATACCACAAAAACCATTACTGGTAGAAATTTATCTTTGAAGGGATTTTGCCCTGAGATGCCTCTTTTTTACTTGTTTGGAGAGTGATCTTTGTATTACTTGGGAATTGGTTGGTTCCACTTTCACCATGCTCTATCATTCTCTTCTCTTCTCAGGGAGATCACAAAGGCTCATTTATGGATAAAAAGAAAAGAGGGAGTGAGGGAAAGGCTTAGTTTGAAAATAGCCTCAATCATTTGTACTATAGGGGCTAAGGAGAGAAAGGGCAGGTTTCAGAACGTCTGGGGCATATGAGTGGGTTCTTTAGCAATTATGACTTGCAAGGAGTCTGTGACACCAAACTGGACTGCCTTTGTCTAAGAAGGGTGAGATCTACTTCCTAAAGCACCCTCCTTTTGTCCTCAGGCTGCAAAGATTGCTGAAAAGTGAGCAGGCCCCCAGATGGACCTCTAAGGAGACCTCGGGAACCTCAGTCCCCCTCTCAAGGACATAATATTCCATACCTGAAACTTCTCCAAGTGTATAGACAGTGACTTTTATAAATGTTCATTCCTTTTAGAAAACACAATATATTCCTCTTATTTTTATTAAGTGTTGGTAAAACCCTTCTAATTGAAAATCCTTTTGCTCCTTGCCAATTTCTCACACTTTACTCACTATTATTTCTGGATTATATTCTGTGTACAAAATCACCATTTAATAGTAACTACACATCCAAAACACTATAGATATTGCTTAGTATAAACAAACAACTGAGGAGTACATCATAAATTCATACAATCTCATCTTGAAGAGCAAACTAAATACAGAGAGGGCCTGAAGGACATTCTTCTTTACACTTGGTGGTTCCAGAAGAATGTATTTAAATGTTATATAAGTTTTAGTCTTTTCTCATTACTTATGTCACAGCTGTGGACTTCTGAGCCATGGGGCTGCTGTTTCCTTTAGACAGCCAGTTTTGAGTTAGGTGAGTATTTGAGTATTTTCCTACCCAGCATGTGTTCAGATGTGAGGTGTTTGCTTTTATGCTTGTACATCTGGTATGAAGAATGGTTTTGTGTGCCAATAATTGTCCCTGTGCTGCCGCCTGCACAGTAACTTGACTCGGGAATACAGAGAGCTGTGTCTGGAATTTGCAGTTTTAAGAAGTTGAATGATGACATACTTCATAAAGACAACTCTTTTCAAATGAACTGTAGTTTAATTAGTAGATCCCTCACTTGCCTGTGTGTAGACTTGCAGAAGTCGGAGAACAGTTTTACTGATGTCAAGGAAGGCTGGCAATAAGTTTCTCTTATATGCAGGTTACAGAATGCAACGTTAAATTTCTGAAATCTCATTTGGTATTGGTCTTCAAAAGAATTTTTATTCATAGGACCTCAATCATCTAAGGGACTAGATATCCAGTGAAGCCAGCTTCTCAGTGTTGCATGCACTTTAAAAAGTCATAATTACCACAGGAGCTAGGAAATGCTTTTAATCGGCAGCATCCCATCACAACTCCTAATTTTAGTGTCTGCAAGTAGGCATCCTAACAAAACCACAGCTCAGCCCCCACCTTGTCTCACCTTACTCCTTCCTCTCTCACCATGCCTCCTTTTCATGGTCTCCAGGGAAGCATGGTCAGGTTCGAAGGAGGGAGAGAAGGCAGAGAAGGACGGAAGTCAGAGCAAGCAGCCCAGGCCCCACTTCTGTCTTAACTGGCACGAAGAAAAAGTGCCTTCAGCTGGCACAGTGGCTTGTGGGCACCAGGCTTTGCTTGTTTGCCATAGAAATCCTGGTCGTAACAGAGACCAATGCCATTCAGGCAGTGAGCAGGAAGCTGCTTTTATGGGGAGCTTTTTGGCATCGTGTCCAACATACACTCCAGTCAATCACAGTAAAGGGCCTAATAACAGATGTGGTAATTAAGCCTGAAGAACTGTCTCTATTTTTTCATTTTTATTTCAGGGAATAACAAAGTGCTTCATTAAACCTCCAATCGCACAGAATTTTGAATCGGGCATACCGATGTGGTAAAAACTTACATCTCTGTAAGGACTTCCTTCTGAAGTTCTTATCAGCAGGATGCCTCAGAGGGAAGGTTGGATCCTTTTAGCTAGGACAATTATGTTCTTTCTGGGTTGCCCTTTGCACTCGAATACCAAACCATATGCAGAATCTTGGGGAACAACCAGTTTCTTATAAGTACCTTGGATATAAATAAACAGTTTTAGCTTTTATGTGCCTTTGTAGATATAAAATGTTCTCTGACTCTCTTAGGTTCAATTATACTGCTTATAGCAAGAAATTAACTATAGCTTTCAATCTTAGAAAGGTTTCAGATAACCTGAAACCATGGTAAATTACCATATTTTAATAAGATAAATTATCTTGAAAAAAATTTAATTACATCTGAAAAGGTCTGTCTTTGATTGTGGCAGTTTCTAAGGCAAATGTCTTCATCAAGGTTGTTTTTCTTTCTTTTTAAATGATGAACATGAATCCGGCTCATCATTAAAGGAAATTAATCTAAGAATTTAATAACTTGGGACAGGTAGAAAAAGTATATGTTCTCAACAGTAAGAATACATGGCTGAAAACTTTCTCTTTAGCTCTTCCTGGATTGTGAAGGCTGGTTCTCTGTGATCCTGGGGCTCTTGGGAAAGACAGCATGTCTGTCCTTCTGACATGGCTCTATGCGATAGTGTAGATTTGGAAGCCACATTTATATCCTGGAGATAATTTTTTTGTTTGTTTCTAATTCCATGTAGCCATAGATCCACTTTGTAAGATTATTGCTTTATTATCTTCTCTCCAAATGCCTACTTCTGAGTTTTCAGGGTACCTCCAACAGAATATGTAGTTGACTAGATTCTTAAATTTATCTCTCTTAACCTGACCCATGAAGCATATGATTTATGGAGAAGAATCAAGATTTAATTATAATTTCAGTTCTTGTGTTAATAAAGCATAAACTTAACCTACTCATCCGATTAGCCTAAAAAAGTAATTTGTGTGTATTTAACATTTGTACACACATGCACGGACACATATAAAAACAGTGCTAAGCTTTATGGCACTTCATATTTGTTTTCTCGTCTGAAACTTAATATTTACAGTTCACTTTTTACTACCTTGTCCATTCAGACAAGCTTTTCCTCCATTGATGTCAAACATGTTTCTTGCTAAATGTAAAATCAGCAATGTACAGACTCAGATTTTGCCACGTTAATATATGTTTTAAGAAACCACCCCTATATACACCTTGTATCTAAAAGTGAGAACTCCCAGATACATTGAGGAAGACTTGTGGTCAGGCAGACACCTCCCTCAGGATTATTCAGTTGCTGGAAAAGTAAAGCTTTTCTTTAAATAAGATTCAGAATAACTTCCTTATATCTTTTCCTAAGAAGGGCAAGATTTTCTGGGATGATACACCTCACCTTTTAGTTCCGGTTCCATTGCTGGTAGGGAGATATTTCTGTAAGTTGGGGGAGATGACTTGAAGATGAAGTGGAAAGTTGGCCAACTAAGGGCGGCCCTGAGCTGAAGCGCCACCTCCTGGCGGAATAGGTCACTGCAGGGATTGTTTCTCAGTTACCCAGGCTGCCTGCTGAGGCATCTGTTCTCCTCAGTTATGGATCCCACTCTGTTATTTCTCTCCCATCTCACCCCTCTGGATCGGTTGTCTGGGACTCACAAGATATGATCCATTGACTCTCCTCCAGTGCTCGAAATACTTTAATGTTTCATGACTTTATAGATCCTGGTTTTTTTTTTTTTTTGAGACGGAGTCTCGCTCTGTCTCCCAAACTGGAGTGCAGAGGCCGGATCTCAGCTCACTGCAAGCTCCGCCTTTCGGGTTGATGCCATTCTCCTGCCTCAGCCTCCTGAGTAGCTGGGACTACAGGTGCCCGCCACCTCGCCCGGCTAGTTTTTTGTATTTTTTTTAGTAGAGACGGGGTTTCACCGTGTTAGCCAGGATGGTCTCGATCTCCTGACCTTGTGATCCGCCCGTCTCGGCCTCCCAAAGTGCTGGGATTACAGGCTTCAGCCACCGCGCCCGGCCTAGATCCTGGTTTTGATCTTACTTAGCAACCGTATATTGATCTTCTATTATATTATTGCAGATGGGGAGAGAAGTAGAAGTCAGGGAGAAGTAGAATAGGAGACAAGATAAAACTATGGGCTCTGCTTTCAAGGACCCAACAGTCTAGTTGAAGAAGTGAGACTGGTTCTATCAAAAGATGACCAGCAGCCCAAGGCAACAGAGAAATATCAGATGAAGGACGGGGAGAGTTGGTTCCATTAGAGATTTCTATGCAATTTCTAGTGAAAAGACTAGAGAATGTTTACTTATGTCCTGAACACACTGTTAAGTAGATCTTGGATGAGAAAATAAATTATTGCAAAGAGAGAAGTAAGTTGACAGAAAGCTTATGTAATGGTTTGAATTTCAGACAATTAGGGAGGCTTACATGTTGGACTAAGGGAATTTTAGAAATGAATCATAGGCTCTTTCAAATTAGCAGGATAGGAAAAATATATTCCAGGCAGGAACTATTTCTACCCTTCATAGATTCTTCAATTGAGATATTCTTCATGTATAGTTTAAATTCATTAGATTTTATTTTTCCTGTTTAAATTAAATGATTAGGAAGTTTAAAATCTTGAACAAATGACAGTAATATAGTTTATGGAAACTGTTTCTTTATAAGAAGGAAATGAATGTATTCGTTGTGATGGGGTGCACTTAATTTTGAGTGGTTTTGGCTGCTGTTGTTTCTAATATTTGCAGTAAAATGAAGGTACTGCTATTAAAGACTTTGAATCTTAAAAAAATAGGAGTTGAGGGAAAGAATTTATAATAAAGGAAACAGGGGAATGACATTTGATGAGGACAAGAACAGAAGAGTTTTTTTTTTTTTTTTTTTTTTTT
>NW_016822711.1:464489-474519 GCF_001698545.2 Rhinopithecus bieti | reverse complement strand
AAAAAAAAAAAAAACCAAAACAAAATAACCCTTTTTCTTTCTGTCTGTATTTCAAGCATATATTTTGAATCGCTTTGTAACAAAAATCTTTTTCTTTTCTAAACCGTACTTATCTAACACTTCAAGAACATGTTGAAGCAGAGCAGTCTTTCAGTTGCTGTAGACCATAGCAATCTGCTAATTACTGAAGGTTCATTCTAGGGTATTCCCACACATTGTTCTTTCTGGTGAAGCTTGCTGAAATGGGTCCCTGTACCAGCCCACACAGGCAGGCCCCAGGAATTGTGCTTTTTATCAATGGAGATGCAACACTTCAAAAGAGGCTTTAGTGCAGCAAAAGGGTGCCATGTAAGTTTGGTGCCATTGTGCCTTTGCTCTGCCTCCTTATCTTGCCTTTGTTACTTTCTGCTGGCTTCAGCTGCCTGGCTCCTAACCCCTCCTGGATGCTCCCTTTGCTGCTCTCAAATGTATGCTCATAGTCGCCTCACCTTGCCCACAGCTGAGATGAATACCAGGCCCGCAAGAATCATGACCAACACAGCCATGTTTGACCAGGTCCAGTTATTGAGAATACAGGAAGGCTAATGAGTAGAAAGCCTTAAGCTTTTAAATGAATTTACAGAATGATTAACTGTTAATTAAGCCCTTGAAAGTTCCCATATGTTCTCTTCAGAGACTACATCCTTTTGTTTTTTTTATTTCTAATTAAAACAAATATCCCCCAAACAAACTTTCAATGTTTTTTACATATTTATAATCACTAGTATTGCAATCATTTTGTTTCAGCTCTAGGATTTTCCACTGCAGTTGTATAGTTTAACAATTAAATGAGATAATCTTGACCTTCCATTTTCTGCCTTTTAGATATTAAGAATAGTGATTTCAGGGTTCCAGAACAACTGATTTGCATATTCTGAGCTTTATTTTTCCTATGGGCCATGCATTCATTCAAGAATGCCAAGAACATGTAGAGATGAACAGTGTACCATTCTGACATTAAGGAGTTTGGTAGCTAGTGGAGAGATGAGTGGTGTGGTTTGTGTTACTACTCTGACAAAGAACACATCAGCTACTCTTGGGATGTTTCAGGGTGTTACAGGAGCAAAGAAGAAGAATAACAAAGTTAGCCAGGGAACTCTTCTAAGAGGAAATGACAGTTGATTCTTAGAGAATGAGTGAGAATTAAAGCTGATCGGATAGTTAAGGGCATTCCCAGAAAGAACAGCATGGGCAAAGACAGAGGAGTGAAAACCTCTAATGTTTGGGGAAATTCAAGTACCTGAGAATTGTTCAGGTGACATATGCATGAGTTTGCTGAGTGATGAGTCTGGACTCAGATATCTTGAGTCTTAAACGCCAGTTTGAATTTTACCTCAAAGGCAAGGTCTCAAAAGCTTTTAAGAAGGAGAGTATGGGGTTGTTTGTTTTTTTCTTGTAAATTTGTTTCAGTTCTTTTTAGATTCTGGATATTAGCCCTTTGTCAGATGGGTAGATTGCAAAAATTTTCTCCCATTCTGTAGGTTGCCTGTTCACTCTCATGGTAGTTGCTTTTGCTGTACAGAAGCCCTTTAGTTTAATTAGATCCCATTTGTCTATTTTGGCTTTTGTTGTCATTGCTTTTGGTGTTTTAGTCATGAAGTCCTTGCCCATGCCTATGTCTTGAATGGTATTGTCTAGGTTTTCTTGTAGGGTTTTTATGGTTTGAGGTCTAACATTTAAGTCTTTAATCCATCTTGAATTAATTTTTGTATAAGGTGTAAGGAAGGGATCCAGTTTCAGCTTTCTACATAGAAAATGTGGCACATACACACCATGGAATACTATGCAGCCATAAAAGGATGAGTTCGTGTCGTTTGCACGGACATGGATGAAGCTGGAAACCATCATTCTGAGCAAACTAACACAAGAACAGAAAACCAAACACCCCGTGTTCTCATTCATAGATGGGAACTTAACAATGAGAACACTTGTACACAGGGCAGGGAACATCAAACACGGGGCCTGTCATGGGGTAGGCGGCAGGGGAGGGATAGCATTAGGAGAAATACCTAATGTAAATGACAAGTTGATGGCTGCAGCAAACTAACATGGCACATGTATACCTGTGTGACAAACCTGCATGTTGTGCACATGTACCCCTAGAACTTAAAGTATAATTAAAAAATGGGGGGGCGGAGTGTGATGTCCTGACTTGTGTTTTAAAGCATTGGTGACACTGTGGAGGAGGAATTGAGTTGATTGGTAAAAGGATGAACTGATCAAACTGAAAACTAGTCAAAGTTAGTGTTTCTTGACATTCGTTTTGAAATTTTGCTCTCAGTAATGTGATCAGTAAGTATGATTAGTGCCCTTCTAAAAGAGAGCACAGAGTGCTGCCTTGCCCCTTGCACCATATGAGAACACAAGGAGAAGGCACCATCTGTGAATCAGGAAGCGGCCCCTCACCAGACACTGAATCTGCCAGCGCCTTGATTCTGGACTTTAAGCCTCCAGAACTGGGAGAAATAAGTTTCTGCTGTTTTAAGGCACCCGGTTTATGGCACTTGGTTATAGCAGCCTGACCTGACTGACACACCTTTTTTATCTTTACAGTAAAAGTCAAACTGAGGGATAAAACTTGATGACGTTTTAGGAATACCCACCAAAATGTGGCCATTTCCTCATCCCTGATAGAAGTTTTGCTAAGATAAAAAATGATAAACACTTTTAAATCATGGGACCACACCAAGTAGCCATGGTTGGCATCACTAGCTAAAATGAATCTAAAAGAACTTTGAAAAGCAGATGAAGTAGCCAAATGATATGCTTTAAAACTTGTAAAATCTTCCTAGAATATACAAAGCTTAAAATGCATGAAGTAAGAGATGAGAACTCTCCAACCATCTTGCCATTGAAAATTGACTTAAACATAAAAAAAAAAGTTAATGAAAACACTGCCAATAAGCAGATCAAACATAATTGGCTGAGAATGAGGGGAGGAAAACTAAAATGCTGGTAAGCCTATAAAAGTTGTAAAACTATGTATGCCCAATTGCAAACAAACAAACAAACAAACTGAAACTCCTCTCCCAGAACTTTTAAAAAATAACAAAAGAGAATATTTTAAGGCACACAAGTAATGCACAATTGCCTAATGGTATATAAAATTGCTAATTCCTGAAAACCTGTGACTTGAAATAAACATTTTCAATAAACTTTTATTTGTCAAACTCACCAGTTCCAAATCTTGTTCCAAACCCTTTTCTTTCCTTCTTTCTTTCTCTCCCTCCCTCCCTCCCTTCCTTTCTTCTTTTATTCCTTCCTTCCCTCCTTCCTTCCTTCTTCCCTCCCTTCCTTTCTCTCTTTCTTTCTTGATGGAGTCTTGCTCTGTTGCCCAGGCTGGAGTGCACTGGTGTGATCTTGGCTCACTGCAACCTCCACTTCCCGGGTTCAAGTGATTCTCCTGCTTCAGCCTCCCGAAGAGCTGGGATTACAGGCACCTGCCACCATGCCTGGCTAATGTTTCTATTTTAGTAGAGACAGAGTTTTACCATGTTGGCCAGGCTGGTCTTGAACTCCCGACCTCAAGAGATCCACCTGCCTAGGCCTCCCAAGGTATTAGGATTACAGGCATGAGCCACTGTGCCTGGCCTTGCTTTTCTTCTTTAAACTAATTTTCTTTTCTTAAATGTTTTGTGCAGATTTGCATAGTGGACTCGTTTCTATGTCTTTGTTGTTTAGATTCATTCATTCATTTGTTGTGCCAGATGCTGTTTTCGGTACTGAGGATACTGCAGAGAACCAAGAAGGCATCATTGCACTGAGGAAATCAGATGTCAGTTTACCTTCCATCAGCTCTTTCACATGGCCATTGGCAAAGCTTCTACCATGCTTGTATCTAATCTGCTCCTTTGATGCATAGACTGAATAGACGTAATTCACTACGAGCTCTTCCTCCTGGGAATGAAAAGGAGCATTCACAAGTTGCCTTATTAAAGTCTTTGGCCAACTAATCAATTTTTTACTGTTAAACTTTTATAAGCACCCTAGGGCCAATTATCTCTATACTTGTACTCTATTAACAGTGGCATCAGCCACAGAAAGAAAGTAATTGCATCTTTATTATCTTTGTGTGTAGCAATTCATATTATTGGGCAAGACAAACTGATAGGATCTTGAATTTTGGCCCAACAGTGGCCTAAGGAGAAGCCATTTAAAAAATAGCTTTGTGACCTTGGGCATACTTTTAATTTCTCCAGACTACAGCATGATCATCTGTAAAATTAGAGTATTGGACTAGCTTTCTGCTAAAGGCTATGTTCACACAAAAGTTGATGAATCTTAGGCATTCTGGAGGTTTATAAGAAAAGCAAAGAGAAAATATCACTCTCATTATAAGTTTGCTTACCATGAAAGCTGCTTTCCTGACTGATGTTTCTGAAAAGGAAATAGAGAGGGAGCCATGACCTGCCAGTGATCAGTTTGATGCTGCATTAGACTAGAATTTACCCCTGTCACTGTCTCCACCTGTCCCCATGGCATCAGGTCCTGAATTTCACTAAAATGGCAGGGAAGGACAAACCAGAAGACACAGGGAAATTAGAAGAGATAATTATGGATGATGTGAATGAAGGAAGTAATATGGAGAATGACGCTTGATTTTCCTAACAATATGAGATTGTTCTCCAACCATTAGGGTCAGACAGTGTCATTTCTTGAGTGAAAGATCAGTCTAGATACCACAGGAAGTGGTGTTGCTAATTCAGCATGTGGCACTTTATCTACTAAAACAAAGCCCCGTTTTAAGAGTCATAAAGTTGGGGTTTGGGTTGTGGCTTCGTATATTTGCATATATATGCGATTGGCGAGGAAGTGGAAGTGGGAGGTGAGGCTGCCCAAGCATTTTCTCCTGAATATCCTGACCAAATGCAGCTTTGAATAATGACATTCTTTCACCTACTTATACTTCCTCAGCAGTTTCCCCACATTTTGCCTCAAATCTTCAAAGCTTTTGACGATGTGGGCTTAAAACCATGAGGATAAATGTGTTCAGATTCTTTTGTGGCAATGCCTGCTGTGAGATACCTGTGGTCACTCTGCTTCCTGGTCTGGGTTAGTGGTTCAGAACTGAGTCCACTGGGAAGAATGGCAGTTGAGTCACAAATGTCACTGATTATTCAAAACATCTGTACAGTGTAATTGTGGCAATATCTTTTGTGCTTTCCAATTCACATATTCAGTTTTGACCAGGAAGTAGCTTAGTTTCTTACAGTGTCTAGCTTTTAGTGAATTTGCGTTTCAAGAAGCATTTATTGCTACAATACACAGGTGAAGTGTTATTTTAGAAAGACTGTGACTGTTTTACATGATGGAGAGGTGATTTGACTGTAAGTTAAGAGAACTGAGTTCTGGGTTCCAGTGTTGGGCCACCTACAAATGAGCTCTGTGATCATGGCCAAGTCATCTTAACTTGACCTTCTATTATTTCATCCATACAATGAAAGGATTTTGATTGGACGCCATGAAGGCCTTCAGCGCTAACATTCTGTTCTACTATTTCTTACACAAGAGCTCTGTGGATTCTGGACATATGTATTGCTCTAGAAACTCTTGGGAGCCAAGTAAATGTTAAAAACTAAAATTTCTGTATCCTGTTAGAGGAATGCTCAGTGTGTGTGTGTGTGTGTGTGTGTGTGTGTGTGTTCATGCATGTGTGTGCTCATGCTTGCCTTAATGGAATCTGAATAGATTCAGTTGACAGGAAAATTTTCTAGGATTTTGGTTTTACAGAAATTCTTTTCCTCATAAGGTCTTTGTTCCTCTGTGGGGTTTTCTTTTGACCTTTGAGGAAAGCAAGACTTAACTTGGATTGCTCATCTGTGCCCTAATAGTGAGTGTCACAGTAATTGAAGGTTAGGTTAATGACCCAGAGATAGGAGAGCAGATGACATGTAGGTGCCCCTTGTCATGCCAGTGATGGGGGCAGAATATCTGTTAGCATCCTTCTGACTGTTGCTCCAGACACCCTTGAAAAGGATCTTCCCGAGAGAGTGACCTTGCCTGTACTCAGGCTTCCTCTCAGTGACCCTCCCTGTCCTCCCCGTACCATGAAAAGGGAAAGACTGAAGATTCTGATGATGCTCAAGTACCCTGCTACATGTCAGAGAATTATATTTGCTCCTCTTTCTCCTTATAATTTGACTTGTCTTTTCTCAAGGAAATTGCCTTCTTTTGTCATTTATTCTGTTGTGATTGGATTTTTTCCCCTGCTTGTATCATCAGAGGATTGGTCAAACTGGAAATCTTTCAGCTTCTTCAATTAGCACTTTTGTAAAATATAAATAAATAAATAAATAAATATAAATAAATAGTGGTTTTTGGTTGAAAGAGAAAAAAAGCCCCGAAGTCTCCCTTTCCTCCTGGTTGAACATGTTCATTTTCTGGGTCATTTTTTCTCAGATTCCTTCACTGTTGGGACTGCCTGAGGTCTCATGAGGTGTTGGATGTTTCACCTGATTTTCAAGTCATAATATTCAGTGTCATTCGCTGATCTGGCCCCTAAACTTCCTTTCCCACTCAACTTTCACACTGTGCTTCAAACAGCCTGCCTCTTTACCCTTTCCTCTGAGCTCTCACTTTTCTCTGCCTTCGCTTTTACTCATTCCCTGCCTATACTGCTCCATCTACCCATGCAAAAGTTTCCTTAAAGACCTTTTTTTTGAGTCTTCAATATGCTATCTGTTTACACCATTCCACCAGTTGTAAAGTACTTTCTGAATGCCATACATGTTTTGTAATCCTCCTTTGACGCGTAAATCACATTTTACATGCCCTGTCATTACATCTGCATGGACTACTCTCACATTAGATTGTTAATTTCTTTGAGGGCAAAGCAATGGCCCTTCACCAGTGTTGCTGATTGAAATAACAAATGTTTTCATCGGCAAAGCATTTGAAAGGCGTCCATTGTGAAGAAATTTTAAAGTAATCCATGATTACAAAGCTGATGAAATTTCAGTCAGTGGTCTACAGATTAGATGGTAGTATGCGTTAATGTTAAATGTTTTTGTGTATCATATGTAATGATAATTATAACAAGTAAAATAAAATCCTTATTATATATATAGGACAATGCACACTGAAATAAATTTAAACGAATAAAGGGAGACTGATGTGCACAATTACTCTTAAATGATACAAAAAACATACCCATAGGCACACAAAGCGGCACACACACGTTGCAGATATAGTAGCTATATATATATATACATATATATATATATATATTATATGCCTGGACATTCTTTGTGGTATTTTGTAACTTTCAAGTAAATTTGAAACTATTTTAAAACAAAAGTTTAAAAAATTAAGTTGTTATATATTACCTGATCAGGGATAATCATAGAAAAGTAGCCCAAGTGCGGAAAATTAAAAGAAACATTTATTTGTAGATGAAAAGTAACCCAGCGAACAGTCTGAAATTCATTTATTTAATATTTTATAAGTGACCTGCACACAGCACATGATGAGTTCTCTAAGTTATGATGAGGTAGGTCAATTATTCTGGAAAGTCACATGCTAAATGACTATGCATAAATGGCCAGATAATCTGGGACGGTGCCCTGTGTGGAAGAATAGCAGATGTACCTCAAAGTACAGGCATTGTGAGGTTATGCCTCTAGGCACAAAATAACTCAAACTGTTATTAGAAGATGATGGGCTCTTGCCAGGAGTTACAATGTAGAGAAAAGATTTCAGAAGCATTGCAGGTGGTTACTTCTGTATGTCAATGCTACTAAAGATGCCAATGAAATGATGGGCGTTATTAGGAGGTGTTTTGGAAGTAAAAGTAATTTTGGTATGACATACTTAAATATAGGCATATTGGTTATATATTGTTTCTTCACATGAACTCAAAAATTAGCAGCCTAAAACAACAAACATTTATTACTCACAGTTTCCGTGGGCTAGGAATTTGAGAGTAGCTTAGCTGGTGGTTCTAGCTCAGGGTCTCATGAGTTTATAATAAGTATGTAATCAAGGGCTGCAGTCATCTAAAGGTTTAGCAAGAGCTAGAGGATCCACTCCCAAGATGGATCACTCACATGGCTGTTAGCAGGAGGCCTCAGTTCCTTACTATGTTGGTCTCTCCATATGGCTGCTTGAGCATCTGAATATCATAGCAGCTGGCTTCCTGTGAAATGGTGTTCAAAGAAGTGAGATGGGAATTTCAGTGCCTTTTATGACCTAGTTTGGAAGTTTATCATTTTTGTAATATTCTATTGGTTATACAAGCCCACTTATTCATTGTGAGAGGGACTTACACAGGCAGGGATCATTGGAGGCCATCTTGGAGGCCGGCTACAATAATAGGGTATAATTATGGTTGCTATAGCAGCATTGAAAAAAAGAAGAAAAAAAGAGTGAACTTTATAAACATGCTAGGAGGGCTTTTTATTTTTGTGACAGGCCAGGAAAATTAAGACTCTTAAGGTTGAGAAGAATGAGTAGGAATGTTATTGAAATGTATCAAATTATGACAAATTTGGAAAAATAAATATGATTTTATTCATAAAAGTTTGGGACAAGAAGTGGTGTTTGCAGTTTCTTTTTCTAATAAAAAAGAGATATAACTTGTTTTCTCAGTAGGAAATAGATAGATTTAACCCAGAAGATATAACCAGGGGATTCAGAATGTTTTAAACCCAAAACAGCTCTCCTTGATCTCTACCATAATTTCTATTATTTCTCCCAGGCCTACTGATTCTTTCTCTCATTGGTTTTCTTGCACACTTCCGATTCCTAGGCTACCACCCTAGGAAGGTCGTTCCACTTCACACGTGAATGCAGTAACCTCCACACTCTGTCTTTGCCTCCAAAGGATTTGGTCCCTTGGTTGGTTTTTGCAGACCTTCTCTGTTAATTCCCCAAGCACCTCTTTCATCAAGTAATGCCCTTGTTCAAAGACTTCAAGTGAATTCTACTGCGGACAGGATAGACTCAACTCCTTAGCCTGATGCTGAAGGCCCTTTATCACCACCAAGCACCACCCTCCTTTCTAGCATTACTTCTCACAATCTGTTACAAAACCTTCTGCTGTCTACCCCTAAGGCGTGGCTCTTATCTTTCTCTTTGCCTTGGGGCCCCTCCTTGAGTTTTTGTTTACTCAGAAGATTCCTTTTATCCAGGTGTGATGCTGAGGGCAGGTCACAGGCATTGTAGCCATCAGCCAGGCCTGTTCATATATCTGCTCTTACCTGATTGTCTGCCTTCCAGGGAGACATTTAATCTCAGTATTCCCTGTATGGGAATAATAGACCCTCTCCCGTGGACTCAGTGAGATTTCATTGCTAGTGTGAGATGCTACTCCGTGATTTCTAGTTTCTTTTCTTTTTCAAGTCCCTGCTCAAGTTTGACTTTTTTCATGTGCCTTCATTACTCTTTTTGGCTTCCCCTCCTCTTAAAACTCTGGCAAGTCATCTCTAAATGGACTCATTGGCAAATAATCATATTTTGTTTATAATTTTTCCCTAGTAGATTTTAAGCTATTATGGGCAGAGACTGTGGTTTACAAGTCACAGTAGTTGCCATGGTTTCTTGTACTTAGATCTTTAATGAGTATTGTTTGTAGATATTTTCCTGCATATGTTGTGGATGATGATTTCACAGAGACATTGTAGAGGATTTTACAAAGTTGATGATGAGTGAGTTACCAGGGTCTTCCCCAAATTATCCCTTAACACTACCTATATAATGACGGTGGGGCTGGCTGGTTAGGTAGGCAGGGCAACATCTCTGTTCCCATTCAGCTTATTCTCGTCTTAACCATGGTGTGCATCATGCTGTACTGAATATATCAGTTTGTGGCCATTTTTGAATGGGGCTGTGAGCTCCTTCGGGATAGCTCAGCACTGGACATTGTCAGTGCCTTGCCCAGTTTTTGTTTAATGTGAAGCGCCCAAAGAATTAGAACTATTAGTAAACATTCACTTCATGCTAATGTTTAGGGATTTTGTGTGTGTGTGTGTGTGTGTGTGGGCCGGGGGGGGGG
>NW_016822711.1:461571-463440 GCF_001698545.2 Rhinopithecus bieti | reverse complement strand
GGGGCTTGTTTTTAAAGCCATTATAAGTTTATAAAATAGATTTTGAGAGTATCTTTTTTTTTTTTTTTTAAGACAGAGACTTGCTCCACCACCCAGCTAGAATGCAGTGCCACAATCACAGCTCACTGCAGCCTTGACCTCCGAGGCTCAAGCGATCCTCCTACTTCACCCTGTACTCCACCCCTCTCAGTAACTGGGACTACAGGTGCATGCCACCAAGCCTGGCTAATTTTTTTTTTTTTTTTTTTAAATAGGGCTGGGGTCTTGCTATGTTGCTGAGGCTAGTCGCAAACTCCTGGGCTCAAGTAATCCTCCCACCTTGGTTTCCCAAAGTATTGGGATTATGGGAGCCACCACACCTGGCCTTTCTTTTATTAATGCTGGTAGACACACTCATTTAACTTAAAACCTTCCCAGGAATACTCTGTTCCTGCCATTACATAATTTAATTTGATTTAGAATATGTTTGTTGTGGGTTTGATGTAGCAAAATGACATGAGGCCCTCAAAACAAAGTACATACAGCACTTGTACTGTTTGAAATGAATAGTCATACCTGGACAATGTAATATGTTATTAGAATAACTAGCCTTGCTCAGTGAACAGAGAAGTCATGCTAATGCCTTAAGAATTCCTTTCATCAGCAAACTACTATTTCTATGGAAGTCCTCATCTGAGATTGTTCTCAGGGCAACCAGCAAGCATTAGTCATTCTACATCTTTAATGTGCTGAAGCTGGACCATTGCTTCTCTGTTCATGGCCTCAAAGCTCCAGGAAGAACTTAGCACACTGCCTCTGCCGGTCTTTCTGAGTAGTTTGAGGAAGAGTGAGTACATCCTTTACAGATAACACGATGGAGTGGTTAGGTGAAATGGATGGCTCTTGTTGAAAAGTGGCTATTCTTAATCAAGAAATTTGTTTTAATTTAACTTAGAGATATGTGAGACAATCTTAGTAGCAGAAAATGAGCTTGAGAAAAAACTAGTTGAGGGTACCCAAGTTATTTCCATGTGTGCACTCAATTGATTCTAGGAAGAAAATAGATTTTGGAGCCAAAAGGAATCATCTGGAATAATTTTCCCCTCTGTTGTTTCAAAAATAAATTAATAAGTCAACACCCCATTATTTATTTCTCTTTAACTCAATGATAGAGAAACTACTGCTTATCATCAGAACTAAGTCTCATCCATTGTAAGGATTTTATTCATCCTAATTATTTACTGAGGCTTTTGTGGTAGAATAAGCAAAGCTTGCCTTTCAAGTGGAGCTGCAAAACACAGGCAGCAAGAGTTAACTCTGTGGGCTGTTTCCCTTTCTAATAGGAGCACTTTAGCAATGCTAATCAGTTGTACTGATTTTGTTTTGATTTTTCCATAATAATTAAGTGAATGATCTGAAATGCAATCAAGTTTGGCACTAGGGGGTTCATGCAAATGACTCTTCATTTTTTTACATTTTAAATTGTGTTAAATGGAATCATAGGAAAGTTATTTGAAGAGGAAGTCTGAGTGGGTGAGGGTAGCCAACACCCAATTTAGAGATTTCAATATATTCAAAATGTCTATCTTAATGAAGCAAATCACCACTGCATTGCCTTTGTTTTCAATTGAAATAATACTATTTTTTAAAAATTTCATTTTGTTTTCATTTGCATTCCAAAGTGGAAAATTATAAGACAGGATGCCACAGCATAGAAGAGAGAAATGAGGAAGAATAAATGTAGTGGACTTTCCTTCTTCAGAGTGGACATAGTGGAAAAAGGGTACTCACCACGTTTACTCACCAAAACCTATAGAAGAAAACAAAGAAGACAGGGGAAAAGTAAAAGAATGCCCTATCTTCCTTCCTTCTTTCTCTCTCTCTTTCTTT
>NW_016822711.1:446639-461217 GCF_001698545.2 Rhinopithecus bieti | reverse complement strand
TCCTTCCTTCCTTCCTTCCTTCCTTCCTTCCTTCCTTCCTTTCTTTCTTTCTTTCTTTCTTTCTTTCTTTCTTTCTTTCTTTCTTTCTTTCTTTCTCTTTCTTTCTCTCTTTCTCTCTTTCTTTCTCTCTTTCTCTCTCTTTCTCTTTCTTTCTTTCTTTCTCTCTCTCTCTTTCTTTCTCTCTCTCTTTCTTTCTCTCTCTCTTTCTCTCTCTCTCTCTTTCTCTCTCTCTCTCTGTGTCTTTCTTTTTTTGAGATAGAGTTTCACTCCTTTTGCCCAGGCTGGAGTGCAGTGGCACGATCTTGGCTCATTGCAGCCTCTGCCTCCCAGGTTCAAGCAATTCTTCTGCCTCAGCCTCCCAAGTAGCTGGGATTATTGGCACCTTCCAGCATGCCTGGCTAATTTCTTGTATTTTTTAGTAGAGACAGGATTTCACTCTGTTGACCAGGGGGTTTTGAACTCCTGACCTCAGATGCTCCACCCACCTCGGCCTCCCAAAGTGCTGGGATTACAGGCATGAGCCACCACGCCTGGCCTAAATGTCCTATCAACTTCTGATTTTGATTGCATCTCAGTGCCTTTATTAAACAAGATAGAATGAAAGGACAATCCATGTTTCCTAATTTAGAGAAATGCTGTGTTTCTTAGTTCTCTACAGCTTATTTGTGAGATATCTTCTCTCCTCATCATCTATAACATCTGTGTTATTTTCTCAAACAGTTTTAACCAGCTTATGTGAATTTGCATGATCCTTGCCTCTTGATCAAACAATTCTTTTTGGTTTTGCAGATTACTCTAGAGCTGTTAATTTTCTAATTTTAATGAGGAAAATGGATTGGAACAAAGAGACCAAGTAATACACACACACACACACACACACACACACACACACACACACACATACACACACACATATTTTTTAATGGACTGATATTTTTTCTTTCAAAAATGGTACCTGTGACTTCTCAATGCAGTTTGATATTTCTGTATACTGAACTTCCAAAGCAATGAGAAGGTGGCCAAATTCTGCTTTTTCTCTGTCACCTCCTCTTCACAGGGCAATGCATCAGGTACAAAGCAAGAAGAGAAACCAGAAGATTAGTGTCAATATTTTTACATTAAAAGAAAACTCACAACCTCCTTCTTGTTCTTGGAGTTTGATTCATGGCTTGTGGCAATTTCTAACTTTACAGACTAAACATTTCTAATTGGTAAATGGATGGTTTGAGTCTGAGATGACTCAGGAAATAAACTTTCCAATTTGGGGTAATTGTTTATGAGTAGATGGCATGTTACTGCTTACCAGCCTTCATGTCTTTGAGGAAAGAATAAAAGCTAAACACATTTCACACTTCATTGAAAGGAAATACTTCTCCTCACATAGATAAAGCAGTGAGACAAGGAAATAATTGCCATGCTTATTTGTTACAGCCAAATATATTAAAGATGTTTTTGATGGATCAGGAAAACACTAGCTGTATATTACATGGCTTCAGCTGTAAAACAGGGACAATAAAAACTACTACTTCTTAGTTAAGTTGCGGTAAGGATTACACAGATAATTCGCATAAATGGCTCAGTACTGTGTCTGGCATACAGTAATCGGTCAGGAAATGTTGGCTGTTATTGTTTATTATTATTATCACCATCATTTTTTGTTCATTCCTGTTAAATGAAATAGCTTCTTTATATAATGTTAAGCTTCAGATTTTACAGTTTCATGATGGTTAGCATGTGAGAAATGTCAAGAATTTGAATAATCTGTTAGTTAATTTTGGCTATTTATGCTTTATCTATTGGAATTTAGGGACCATTGAAATATCCTTTTTAAGATTTTACAGCTTCTTTAATGACTTACACAATATCTTTTAATTATACTACAAATTCATGATTTTGTTTTTCTTATTCCAAGTCAAACATTGTCTTTTAGCGTTTGTTGAGTCAGCAATAGGTAACTTGTCATAGTATACTTAAACAATCTTGATTTTGAAGAATTTAATATTTCCTCATTTGATCTGTCCTGAATTTGAATGATAAACTATTTCCTAAAGTTGTTTTTTTGCTGTTATTGTTGTTTATTTTTTTTTTAAGATAAATTTGTCTTTTCAAACCATAAAGTTATTATTCAATACATTTCGTTCTCAAATATTGAAAATTTCTTGGTGTGGAAAATAAGTATAACTTCTTAAAATGCCAGCTCCCACCCAGCAAATCACTGCTTTGCTCAAATAATCTGGCTTATTATTACTAGTTTCACTAGTTTACCAACAAGCAGGTTGGCGCTTATTTTGTTTGTAGTTAAGAAATGGATCAGTGATTTCTAAGTTTGTGTCCATTTTTATAATGATTAGATGACATAGTATGACAATTAAACTTCTCCTTCTTACTAAATTCCAGAGGCTGCAGGAGTGCATGTGATTCTCAGGTGCAAACCATTACAGGTGTTACACCCCTGGGCCTGGCGCGGGTCCTAGCACATCGCATGTGTTCAATAAATGCCTGTAGGTGGCTTCGCTTGATGATATCAGAGGAACCTTCAACCTGACATATCTAAAGCTGAACTCAAAGCTTCCCCTCCCCAGAGGAGGGTTTCTGTGAGTTCCATCTCAGTGAAGGGTTAACAATCCCCACAAGGGGCTAAACCAGAAGCTCCTCCCCTCCCTTAATCCATGTTCAATAGCCAAATCCTGTCGATTCCACATCCTAAAATTCTCCCAGAGCCACTCCACTTCTTACAGCCCCATTGCTGCTGCCTTGATCTGTTCACAGTTGCGTCTCCCCTGGCCTCCCTCCAAGAGCCTCCCCGTGCAGCTAGAGTCATTCTTTTAATGCCACTCTGCATCATTTACTAGCTCCATGTTATCCTTGGATGAAGTTCCCTACTGCACAATGGCTTGTGAAACCCATCACGACTCACCCTCTGTCTCTTTCTCCAGCTGTCCCTTTTCTCTTGTCATGAATTAACTTGAACTCCCTAAATGCGCTTGGCCGTCCCTTACCTGTGGATCCCTCTGCCTGGAACATTCACCCTCTTCTGTCTCCTTTGCCAGCCTATTTTCCAAGCTTTTAAATATGTTACTTTACGGTTTTTAGGTTCATTTTCTCAAACATCGACCTGCAAACAGCCTTACATTTTTTTCTATGCATAGTCTAGTTTTTAGAAACCGCTGTGAGATGGTTGGTTTCATTTCTTTTCAGCAGATGGAGAAATTGAAGCATTATGTTTAAGAAACTTATGTTATGATTACTAAATTATAAACGTCTTAACAGGCAGGGATAGGGACTGGCTCTGTATTTTATATCCAGCCTTTGCATGGTGCCTAGGATGGAGCAGGCATTCAGTGCATTGAATGACTTATCGAATGAATCTCAGTTTGAGCCTGAGGTACCTCTCTCTTGATTCAATGGAGCTTCTGTTTCATCATTTATTTTCTAGGATAAATGAGGCCAGCTATCTCTGTGTGCCCTCCTCTTCCAGAAGGGAAATATGCCGGATGAGAGAATGTGGTGGCCTGTGTTGCTCTGAATTGTTCTGGTAGATTTCTTTAATATTGGCTGACATAAATAAGAAGGGCTTTTGTTCTTGTGGCAATTGATGATGATTTGCATATTTTAGTAATTTGCAAAATAGTAGCCACCCTGCACAACATAAGAAACACCCCTCTCTCAGGGACCATGGAATTTGGTGACCTGGCTATTGAAATACATGGCTTGTTATGTACATTTCAGCCCCAGTGACAACTGGTACTTGGTGGTTGCTGTACTGAAAAGAATTCTGTGTGAGTCATTTCAATGCATTTCTAATTTGGATTTTTTTTTCTTGTAGGTTGTTCTGCAGAAAAAAAATGGTTATTTCTTTGAACTCATGCCTGAGCTTTATTTGTTTATTATTATGGCACTGGATTGGGACAGCATCACCTCTGAATCTTGAAGACCCTAATGTGTGTAGCCACTGGGAAAGGTAATGGTTCTGAAAGGAGCCTGACAAAAAATTGCTGAGAAGTTCCCTTATATACTATAATTATCAGTCAGATGTATAAAATTAGAATTTGCGAAGAGATTGTGAAATTACTTTTATGTAAAAATCATTAGTCATAGCTAGCAAATTAGGTAGTGTTAGTCACCTTGGTCTTACAGCGTATATATTATGTGAAAAAAATCTTGACATATCTAATTCTAATGCAGGTGCAATTGTAAGATTCAGGGAAAGCATTAATAGAGCAATTAAAAGATCTTCCTAAGGTTTTGTCTCTGATTTGAATTTGCATTAATTTTGGGGAGCTGGACTTATGCATGGGAACCCATGAGTAAGAAGTGGAAAGCAGCATGAGATAATGTACTAAAGTATTGAAATATATGGGATTTAAAAGAATTTTGCTGTAGATGGCTTGAAAAGGGAGACTTGATTTTGGGGTAAACTGGCAAGGCTGCATAGAGGTAGTGTCCCCTGAGATGCTCTTGAAGAACTGAATAAGATGAGTGGGTTGCAATGGTTGGAAGGGGATCTCGGAAGGGGAGGCAGTTTGAAATCAGTGCCATGTGGACCACCGAGAACTGTGCACAACCAGAACAAAGTTAGAACTGTATTTCAGGAGGGTATGATTATATGAAGGCAGATGATGTAATGTCCAGATATGAGCAATTTGCAGCAGAAAGTACAAAACAGTAGGTCATCCTCCAGGACCTTATAGTCCCTTTGGGAACACAAAAATAGTACAAACCCATCCAATAATATTGCAGTACAATCAAGTCCAGTCGGCTCTGCTCTAATGTGCTACTTGATTTTCCCAGAAATCATCTTTATCCAAAAAGTGTAAATGCAAGTGTTTTAAACAAAGAGAAGATGTTAAGTACTGGAGGGTAATATGTATTTTTAATAGCTGTAAGTACAATTATATCAAACTCTTGATCTTCAGCACCATGATTAGCAAACCACAGAGCACACATTCTAATCACCTTTGTCTCCCACTGTTAGGACGCAAAAAGCCCAGAGCCTCTCAAGCACAGCAGTGGTATTATTCTGGGGACACGCTGGTTTCTCACTCAGCATTATTTTTGGTGAGGGCACTACCTCCATTGGTAGTGTTACAAGCAGGGTAATTAAAACATAATTACCTGATTAGTCAATGGAGTTATATATTATTATGAAACTTTAAGCTGTAGAGAGAATATATGTATATAATAAAGTTCTATATATTTGTGGTATTAACTACATTATACAGAATTTAACCAGAAGGACTTCCTATTAGTTCTCTTTATAAGATTTACAGCACTTCCATAAACCATTTCATCAAGAAAATATACAATAAATACTTATTAAAGTCATAAAAATGAATCAGTGGCTACATGAATGGGTACCCGTCAAATTTAGTAAAGGAAGAGACCATTGGTGGTTGAACTTCTTGGAGGGAAGATAGATTTGGGATGGGAGGAAAAGTCAAATTTGTGAGATGCTGTGAAACAAGAATCAACAGATCTTGATAATACATTGACTGAGGAAGTGAAGGAGGCAGAGAAGACTAGGATTTAGCACTTGCTGTGTGAAGTAATCCAGATGTCATTGCACATATGGAAAAATAAAAGAGAGAGCTGATTTGAAAGGGAAGGTGTTAGTGTGGGTTTGCCGTGTTGGGTTTATAAAATCAATGTAAAATATGGGCCTGGAAGTATTTGGGAATATAGATTTGGGAATATCCAGCATGATGAGATGGGAGATGTGAATAGATGAACTCATGTGAGATGTGAACAGATGAACTCTCTGAGGTAAATACTATAAGAGAAAAAAAGGCTGGGTGTGTGGTGGCTCAGACCTGTAATCCCAGCACCTTGGGAGGCCGAGGTAGGTAGATCACTTGAGGCCAGGATTTCGAGACCAGCCTGGCCAACATGGCAAAGCCCCATCTCTACTAAAAATATAAAAAGCTGACCGTGGTGGCGCATGCCTGTAATCCCAGCTACTAGGGAGGCTGAGGCACAAGAGTCACTTGAACTCAGGAGATGGAGGCTGTAGTGAGCTGAGATCATGCCACCGCACTCCAGCCTGGGTGACAGAGCGAGACCTGTCCCCCCCATCCCCCACCCAAAAAAAAAAAAAAGAGAGAGAGAGAGAACAATTTCAAGGCTTCAAATAATCCAGCACCCACTTATAAATACACATTTTGTCCTGCTTCCTTGGTCAGCAGTTGATCAGAGCTGCCAATGCATAATTGCATTGTTTGGCTCACCACTGATAATTCCCACTGTCTAAAACACTGCCTTGCATGTGGCATGTGTTCAATAAATAATCATTGAATGACTGAGTTCATCTTCTGATAGGAAATGAAATGACTAAATATGTACATCAATGTGGGAGGGGCATGGAGAGTGAGAAAAAGACAGATAGACAAGGGGCACATTAATCTCTAAACCTAATAGAACCCAACAACTGTACAAGTGATTAGTGCAAACTCTAAAATGCTCACTAAAGGGGAGAGAAATTGAATGTGAACAAACAGGAAAATGATGAACAAATTTTCCAGTTTTTAAAAAATGTACTACCAGGAAGAAGGGTTGACAGCTGTAATCTTCTTTTTGATATATTTTCTGTTGTAAGACTAGATAATGATTTCTAGAAGAAAGGTAAAAGAAAGTAGAATTGTTTTGGCAAGAATGGGGACTGGTGTAGAAGATAAATTAAAATGATCAAATAAAGGCACAGGTGACAGGTTTGTCTAGTATTTTCAAAAATGGAAATGGGCTTGAACTGAAATGGGGAGAGGAAGGTGAGTTCCAAGGGCGTAATTCTGGTAGTAGGGCTCATTTTAAGCTCTTCTTATGCTAAAAACCACCTGTACCCAATGGCTCAGAATCATGCAATCACCTGGAGGTTACTTCTGAGTGTGGTTTGCAGAGCTGAGGCATGAACTTGTTAGAAATGCAGACTCTCAGGTCCCACCCCAGACCTACTAAATCGAAATCTGCATTTTAACAAGATCCCAGGGAGATTTCTCTGCATATTCAAGTTTGAGAAGCACTAAACAAAAATACTTCCATCAATGTCTTCTAGCTGCATCCCAATTGATATCTGAATATTTTGAAATAGAGATGTGCCTTGTTTTAATGCAGCAATTGTGTTCTAAGAAATTGTACATAAAATGAAATGAGAGAAAATGAAATCATTTAAATACTCAAGGGGTGTTTATGATTAAAGGAACTCTGTACAGCATCTTTTTGGAAAATGAATTACTCTAGAAATCATCTATTCCTTCTCCTAACCTTCTTTCTGTATTCTGTAAATTTGAGCTTTTCCATTCAGTGGGGTTTCTTCTAAAGAAGGCGCAAGTGAAGAGAAACCACACTTTGCCCAAACCTTCAATTACTAACACAGAAGGGAGAGTAATTGAATCAGCAGTCCTGAAGCAAGTAGAGATAAGAAATGAAGATTATTACCATATCTGATTAAAGTAACAAGATAATTTAGGCAGGTAAAATGTAATTAACCACTTTGGAATGTGCCCAAGTGATAATGGCTTCCTCCCCTTATTCTCCATCTCCTCCCCCACTCCTCTGTTCTTTGACCTTAAATTAAATCTTGCTGGGGTTTTCCCCAGATAACACTTAATAGATTAAAATCACGGTGATGATATGTTTTCCGTATGTATGAGAAGATTAAACAAACAAACAGGAAATAAAGAGTTTTGCTTCTGAAGGCTGAAAGTTGTGCAGAATTGGGATCAGATTTTTAAAATTCCAGTTTCCCATTCTTTGTCTGTTTTAGAAGCTTTAAATGTTGGATAGTGATGTTTGAGAGAGGATGGGGCAGGACAGTGTCTGAGGGTCTCGGTGTTACTGCTGACTCTATATGGAAGCTCAGTGTTGCTCCTTGTCAATTAAAGTGGAATTGGACCAGATAATAGAGGAGGTACCCTCATACTCTGTGACTTCAGAAGCAGCTGCTGGTGAATATGGCAGTATGGAGTGTTAGCAGAGAAGCTAATTAAGTTCCAGCAGCAGCCTAAGCACTGGCCAAAGCGGCGGTGATAAAGACCAGAGGAGGCAAGCCCATTCTTGCAGACACTTGCCTTCATGATTCAAACACATCACTTCCAGAAAATGGACCCCTTGAAGAGTGACAACTTAATTGCCTAATGATTGGTGGGTATTGAGCAAATTAGGTGTAGTCGCTTTAAAGTATTTGGCAGTCATAATTTGAAGACCGTACTAACATGGAAAAATGCTTATGATATACTCAAGTTAAAAAAGAATGTTTTAGAAATATGTGCATGGCGTGATTATTACAATGTAAGAATTTAGAAATACCTTCAACCAAAAACTAAAACCTCCTGGAAACTGTAAAGAAGCACAACAACATGCTATGGGTGGTTATGTGAGAGCTGTGGAATTCTCTCTCCTGCTCTCTTTTTTAAAAATGTGTTTTCCATATTCCATAGTGTGATTAAAATACCTTTACAAATGAAAAAAAAGGAAAGAAGTGTATAGAAGGAAAAATAGTGTGTAAGAAACAACAGAAAAGAAATTCATGTTGAAAAGGCTTAGTACCTTTCTCCTATAAGCTTAAGTGGAAGCTTCAGTTTCTGACCGATGATAATTAGGCAGGTAATTATTATCGGTCAGAAAGAAGCTTCCACTTAAGTTTATACAGTAATTTAACCATAGTTAAATTAGTTGAACTGTAGTTTAACATAGTTAAATTAGTTGAACTATAGTTTAATATAGTTCAAAATAATTTATATGTAGTCAGTTCTGTATTGGGTTTGAGTGTCAAAATAATTTTAATGAGTAGAGCCAAGATTGAGGAGAAATACTCAAAACATAATGAATTTTATACTCCTATTTCCCCCAAGCTATATATATTTCTCCATGGAAAGCTATATCGTATTACATTCAGCATTTAAATATTGGCCTCTCATTAGGCTGAGAGCTCCTCAAGGGCAGGAATTGCTCAATAAATGTTTGTTGAATTGGAACCCTAAATACTTTGATTGTCCTTTTAATAAAAGAGCTATTGGTGAGCAGCAAGTGACAAGAAGAGGAAATTCATATACTCCAACATTCCCTGTCATTTAAAACTCTTTTGGTTCCTAGAAATCAGTGAAAACATTTTACACGTTGGCTTATGGAATTGGTTCTTCCCTCCACATCAAATAGAACTGTCCAGGATGCATTTATTGATAACTTTTGCACTCTGAGGCACACAGACTTGAATATCATAACATGGCCTTTGAAATTTTCTAGAAACTCTGTATCAGCTCTAGTTCCAACAAATGAATTTAGTTCAGCTAAATTAGTACTGTGGAGACTGGTTGAATAAGTGTTTTCTCCCAACTGGCATTAATTTAGAGTGGTTTCTTTTTTGTTCTTACAGCACATGTGGGAAGTTGCTCTATTTTGCTCATAGGTGATGTAGGACTGTACCTGTACACCAGTTGTATACACAGAGCATATTCATTCACTTTGTTCTCCACTAGAAATGGAACAGAGATATAATGCTGTAGACCTTAAGATTCAGCTGTTTACAAGCAGCTGGATAGAAAGTGTCAACTTTAAACAATGAGTTAGAAAATGGGATTAAGTATTGAGTTTATTCAGCACAAAATTTGAGGACAGCCATACAGAAAACAGACTTCAAAGGAATGGGCTCAGTGTTCCCAAGTGGGGAAGTTAAAGTTTCACCTATATAGGCAGAAACAGAGAAGTTTAATGAGGTTCGACATTTTCCATAGAAAGCCAGTACATATGTTACAGTGATTTGATTGATTACAGTTTGCTACATTTCAAGGAAGATCGCTTTAACATTTCGTGAGGAAGGGTAATAATCTGAGGGGGTCTATCTCTGATGCCATTTGGTTATTTCTAATCATTTATAGGAAAAAGAAGTTGCAGCTGCCTGCTGCATGACTCAGGCCACATAGTTATATTCCTCTCAAGGCTCAAAATAATTTAAAGTTCCAACAGCTTTAAATTTGAATTATTTAATTTCACAGGAGGAAGAAATATTGGTAAGGAAGTCTTAGAACCTCAGGACACTGCTAGGGGTCTGAAGAAAATACTGATAGCTTAATGTGATATGTCATTCCAAGAATATTAATATTTTAGCAAGGGCCTCTTGCTTTACCCAAAAGGAGTTACATCATAGCATGCAGGCATTTGCACACCACACCGTATCCTCATCTGAACTTATTTTTGCAGGTAGCAATGGGTAACATCTGTTGGAGGGAGAAAGAAACAGTCATCGAAAGTATATGTTAGAAATTCAGGATGTTAAATAAGAGGGGATCTTCAACACCTTCTCTGACTCCTTTTATTTTAAAACATGATCATGAGGACCCAGGGAAGTGAGGTTATCCGCTGAACATCTCCCAGTTTCTCAGTGTCAGTACAGAATTATAACCCTGCCTTCTTCTAGTCCAGTGCTCTTTTCAATAGAGCCTGTTTTATTTGCCCAACATTTATGGAGGGTCACTAAATTTACCTAGAAATAAATTGCAATATCGCAAAGAATGAAATATACAAAACTATGAATAGTACGATTACTTCATGGCTGTCCTATTGAAGCCTGATATATAATGACTACCAGAGACCAGCTGCAGAAAGAAAACCCATTGTTTGTGAGGCTAGCACCACACAGCTTTTCAAATCAGAAGGTTCTGTCTAACCTGAATTCTTCATGCTGACGTTTTAACTTCCTTCCTTCCTATTAGTGAACTTGGGCTGTTGATTTGCAGCAAGTGAATCAGTGATTATGGCCCATTTTGTTTGTTTGTGTGAATTAAAGATTTTAGTGAAAATCTTTAAGAGAATAAATTGTTTGGAGAAGATTATCCACATTTTCTTATAGGCAGATGCTAAGCTCTTTAGCATGTAATAGACTGTTTAAAATGAAGAAGTCTGGAGTTGAACAGTGAGAATTCTTCATATTTCATGGATGTTTTCCACCCACGTTCTTAGGCCCGTAGGCTTGTATGTTTTCACTCTAACAGGAACCTGTTAGTGAAAATGTATTGGAAAACAGACTATTTAAGTAGTAGCATGCTGTTGGTATGATTATTTTAGGCTAATTGTCTCAGCCATATGTTTAGAACCAGGTTTAAAGACTACTTTATCGTATTTATTCAGTTGTTATGTACTGTATAGTCTTCCATTGCCTGAAAGCAAATTATTCCGAGTTCCAACTAGAGAAAAATATGTTCTTTCTGATATTTTAAGAATCAGTAGCAAAATGTATTACTTTACTTGAATTGTTTCTTTGCTGAGTAACATTATTTGCATGCAGACTTAGAATGAAAACCTTCTGTGAATGATCTTTGTTATCCTTTGAGCCCTGGGATAAAAGGAGGGAATTAAAGGCAGAAAATAGAGTGGTGTTTTAAATTTGGGAATATTAGGGTTTATAGTGAATAGTAAAATAGAATTTTCTTTAAAATTTACAGCATGAATCCTTGTCTTTTAAATATATTGTTAAAATTGATCCTTTTGGGGTTCTAGTTTAAATAAAAACCCATAAAACATGGAAATTCTCTGTTAAAAGTCACTATGGAGTTGCAAATGGAGATAATTTAGCTTACAAACTTTTAAATACATAATATATTATTAATTTAAAAAAGAGAAATACTGATTTCTTATTTTTCCATTTCTTTTCAGCTACTCAGTGACTGTGCAAGAGTCATACCCACATCCCTTTGATCAAATTTACTACACGAGCTGCACTGACATTCTAAACTGGTTTAAATGCACGCGGCACAGGTAATAGAAGCTCAGACATGTTTATGAGTTTGGCTAACTGGGAATAGATTCTAATACAGAATTACTAATGACAGCAGAAAGTGTATCCATTAATTCAGTGAATAGGTATTGAGGGCTTGCTACTGTCTTATCTTTGTGTCAAATTACAGGGGATATAGAAAAGCAGAAAGGTAGCCCATGCCCTAAAGGAGCTTACAGCCTAACTGAAGAGAAAGTTTCTGCTGTTTACCATCATTTGTTAACAAGAATTCATCTAGCCTCCGTGTTGCACATAACTGGGGGAGACACTGTTACCTATGGACAGCAGCAGATGTCAAGAAATTCATATCTTAGCATATGTTTCCAATTAAACATCTGACTCAATTTAGGCTAACTTAAATTTGAACCTTAAGTAAAACAAGACGTATTTTTTTTTCTGTAAATGTGAACACAGAAACAAAACTAAAATATAATTAAATATTAATGTTAATATAGAAGGGAACTCGATGCCCTAATTTTATTAGTAGTATACTAACATTTAGAGTGTATGAGTTATGCGTTGAGTGCAGCATCTGCTGATTTGTACTGCACTAAATGATGTTATGCTCAATGTCATTTCTTCACACAAGCTGGCCTTGGCCACTCTGTGTAAATTAGCATTTCCCGCCTGTCACGTTCTATTCCCTGACTGAGGCTTCATTTTTCTTCACAGCATGTAATCATTACCTGCCGTTACATGATATAATCATTTGTTTAATGCATGTCCTTACTTTAACAAATTCAGCCAGATCTGTCTTCCCCAGTAAAATGTAAGTTCCTTGAGAGCAAGGGATTTGTATTGTTTTGCTCTCTGCTCATTCCCAATGTCTAGAACAGTGCCCAGGATGTAGTAAGTGCTCAATAAACACATGCTATGTAAGTGAATCTGTGAATAAATGGCACTTTAGTTAAATGGAGAGGTCTTTTTTCTCTTAGCCTTCTATATTATAGTGGGATGAGACTGCCCTAAGGTTTTTAAGGGAATTCTCTGAATTCTTCCTTTAAAACATACATAAGTGAATGATGGTTAGGTGGGTATCATATATGAATTAATCAGTACTTTTCAACATATTTTAGGATAAGTGAAAGAGGGAAATCATGAACCTACTGACCCCTTCAAATAAAGCATAGATTAGCTTCAATCGGGCATCTTAATATCTTCTTAGCAAATTGATGAGTTAGTATTATATTGGTCTAGACATGTATTCCATATTTCTTCATAACTAGTTTGAAAGACTTTGCTTTTCAGATCTTTATTATGTTTCATAGCTAATTTTTCCCTTTCTATAGAGTCAGTTATCGGACAGCCTATCGACATGGGGAGAAGACTATGTATAGGCGCAAGTCTCAATGTTGTCCTGGATTTTATGAAAGCGGGGAAATGTGTATCCGTAAGTAAGACTTTCACCCCTTTGAGATTCGCTTGTTTTTCCCAGTGCTGGTTTGGTTCTGTTAATGGCAGCTGAGACGGAGGCCTGGGGAGATGGGTGTCTTGGAACATTCCTTTTTTCTCTGGTTGCTACTTTTCCTTGGCTTGTGTAATGAAGGAAGCATTAACTCTGTCCTCCTGTCCTATCCAAAGTCTCCAAATGAATATTACTTAAGGAGAAAACAGCTGTTACAGAAAGCTAATTCAAGGCCGGAGGTGGTGATATAAATTATAATTCTTCAATGAATGTCTCATTGGAAATTGGTCAGGACTCACTGGACTTGGGTCACAGAAGAGAACAGAGAACTAACTTTCCTGCAGCTGACCCAAGTCAACTTCCGAGAGGCCAGCATATTCTTTTCTGGTGCATAGAATGATAAGCCTTATTAAATGTAGAGGAGTTTTCACATTAAAAAATGACAGTGAGTCTGTGTCACAAAATAGAACTTCTTTTCATTGTCATTTTCCCTCTTCTGTCTTTTCATTGTCATTTTCCCTCTTCTCTTCCCTCCCCACTTCACCAATTCATTCTGAGATGTCTTGAGAGAAGTTTGGTATCTTATGACACACTTCAGAGAATCCTAGAATATGAGATGCATGTGAGATGCAGTTTGCAATTGAGATTTCCTACTATTGTGTATAGGTCACTTAGAAGAGAGATCATTAAAGACTATTTTATTCGAGTATTCTGGCTCAACACACGGCTAGAGGGACAACTCTGCTTTCTGAGTTGAGATGCTGACATTGAGTAGCATAGAGACAAGGTTCTGCTGTAATTTGGAGGCAACAGGAATGACTGGATAGATCTCAGCTTAAGAATCTGGAGAGCCTAGTGATATCACTGGTTCTACCATCACTTGGCTGGGTGGCCTCAGATAAACCATTTATACCTCTTTGAGTTTCCTTTGCTGTCTCAGAGATAGTGCTTAGGATAGTACATGTCTCACCTTCCTTCCAACCCCTGGATTCTATTCTGTATGCAGACAGGGGCAGCTCTTTAGCTTGGATTCAGAGTCGGGGCTATATTTAATAATACATGTTCGGGGGGGCGGAGCAAGATGGCCGAATAGGAACAGCTCCAGTCTCCAACTCCCAGCACGAGAGACACAGAAGACCGGTGATTTCTGCATTTTCAACTGAGGTACTGGGGTCATCTCACTGGGGAGTGCCGGACAATTGGTGCTGGTCAGCTGCTGTGGCTTGACCAATGAGAACTGAAGCAGGGCGAGGCATTTCCTCACCTGGGAAGCGCAAGGGGGAAGGGAATCCCTTTTCCTAGCCAGGGGAACTGAGACACACAACACCTGGAAAATTGGGTAATTCCCACCCCAATACTGCGCTTTAAGCAAACGGGCACACCAGGAGATTATACCCACACCTGGCCGGGAG
>NW_016822711.1:427482-443837 GCF_001698545.2 Rhinopithecus bieti | reverse complement strand
TCATAGAAAGAAAATGAGAATATGTAACTAAGAAAAAAAGAAGAAAATAAAAATACATTGTGATTATCTTTCCTGGTCAGTAATTATACTTCTGTAACATATTGCAAATGTCAGTATATTATTGTATCATAAATATTTGTTCAATCAATCTCAGCTGTTGAATATTCACACAATTTCCAAGTTTTACCTATAGTAAACTACTCTAAAGGACATCATTGTGGTTAAATAATTGTTCATATCCTTCATTAAGTAAAGATAAATTCCTAGCAGTAGAATTGCTGGATTAGAAGTGTACATATTTTAAAACTTTTGGTGCGTTTCTAATTTAAACACCCACAAGCAGTAAAGGAGAATGCATTTTTGCTTATATCCTGGGCCAATTTTCCTTTCACTAATTTTTTCTTAAGTTGCATGTCTTTGATTAATAATGATGCTGAATAAGAAAAATTATGTGTTTATAATCAAACATCTTAGAGAATAATCATGAGCAGATCTCAGTGGCCCAGGCTGATAGGAAATTTTCAAAAGAAAGCAGCGTGGAGTGCACACAGTGGTGGGTATTGGGAAGGCCACTGCCCAGAGGCCTTCGGTGACATTTTCTTGATGCCTTTTCCTGGGTTCAATCTTACAAGCACAACCATCGACATACCGAGAGAGTAATTCTGTCTCCCAGCACACATTTCTATTAACCCAGGTCATAGAATTTGTATATGAAGCAAGGATGCTATTTTCCTAAGTCATACAGAACTTGGAAAGGTCCTTGTGCCTGTCTTCTGGCCATCCCTTCTCTCCTTGAAGACCTGGCATGTGGGATGCTAGACTTTACTGGCAAGCTGGTGGGTGAGTGTAGATCCAAGCAAGCTCAGTTAGAGAGACAGCTTCAGTGTTTCCTGGCATCAGCCACATAATTCAACACCTCTGTTTCTTAACTCAGTAGTGCAGTCCTTCTTAGAAAGTTAGGCGATTCCACTAGCACTATCACGCCCGAAATCACATGGGTAAAAGTAAGTTTTCTTTCCTGCTAGATAGCTTGCAAAGCATTCCCCAAACTGCTTGAACGGACACCTCTAGCATTTGCCTCAAAAATTCTCCTCTTTTCTAGGCCTCTTGTTGACCAACTGCCCCTGAGACTGCAGCATTTTTTCCTTTAGATATGCGAATATATTTAATCAGTTTACAGTCTAGTCTCACTGGCCTGGGAGCTGTTGGTCTCTGGTCTCTAAAATATTTTGTATCTCTCCACTCTGATGTCTTGATTTCATTGCTTCACCCCGCCTAACAATTGTTACGCTTTCTTGTTCTTGGGGGTGCCTCCCAGTGACTTTTCTGTACTCTTCACAGCTGGCACAAGTGAGGCAACCTTGTGGATAAAGGAACAAAGAATACAAGATTCTTGGTTGTGTTTTCATAGTCTCTTTTTCTACCAAGTTTTGCTGCCAGGCAAGTAACACGGTCACCTTTTTTAACTGTTTCCAGTTACCAAAATAAACACAGGAATCAGTCATAATTTTAAGTTAATTCTTGGTACTTTACCTAGAAGGCAAACAAGGATGATTTAATGCAAATACCTGTATTTGAAACAAGTTTCTTTTATCTTCTCAAGTAGCACCTTCAGGAGAGCAAGTCTTGTCTTCCCCTCCCTCCTCACCTCTGTTTCATCCTGCCTCACCCTCTCCTCCATGATAGATCCCACTGTAGATGGTCATTCTGGAGGCTTGACGTGGCACTGTCAGCTGTCCCACCCTCTTTCCACAGCTTTCTGAGGTTTCCTGTGGGGACCTGGCCAGCTGTCTTCACTATCATGTGTTAGTGACATGTCCTTTTGGTTCTCATCTTCCCCTCATCCACCCCTCCCACTTTCAGAGATCAGAACACTTCACAAATACTAAAAGTAGCTCTTCATTAGAAAATTGTCAGGGATATGTATGCTAAAGAGTCATCTTCTCAGGGCCGGGCATGGTGGCTCATGCCTGTAATCCCAGCACTTTGGGAAGCTAAGGTGGGAGGATCCGTTGAGCCCAGGCATTCGAGACCAGCATGGGCAACATACGGAGACCCCGTCTCTTAAAAAAAAAAAAAGTCATCTTCTCTAGGCTCTAGAGACTTTGCTGGAGAGTGGGCTGCCAGTTCAGAGTCAGCTGTGGTTGAGGAAGGGGAGCTGAGTGGCCTCCAGGAGCCAAGCTCACCTTGTGAAGGAGTCCATGGAATAGTCCCTGTCTCAGAACCGTAAGGATAGCTTGTAGATGTCACCAGGATGATGGTAGGACCATGCAGCTTAGTTTAACTTGTTTTGGGAGGAAAGCAGGTTTCTATTCTACTTGTCCCTATAAAGGAAGTCATTGTTCCTTTATAGTAGTCATTTCCTCTTTCACAGGAAAAATCAGACTCAACACAGTGGATTCAATTCAATTGAATAAAACATGCATTGATTGACCTACAATGTAAAAACCAGTGGGCTAGACTCTAAAGATTATGTGTATGTGTGTATATATATATATGTATATATGTATATATATGTGTATAATATATATATTATGTGTATATATATATAATATATATGAGCCAGACATACTTTCTGTCATCAAAGAGTTTTTTGCAGTCTAAGTATCTTTTTTAACGGATTTCAGACAACAACAGAGTCATAGTTAACTTTATTGTGTGCTTACTATGTACCAGGCACATACATTATCTTATAAAATTTCTAAAACATTATGAGGCAGATATAATCATACCCCTGTTAAAGATGAGGAAAATGAGGCTTTGACAAATTAAATAACTTTTTTAGTCTGATCAATTGGTGGTGGGTGGTGGAGGATGATGCAGATATTTATGATAAATAGAGAATAAGATACTTTACCTAAATAAAAGAAATGAAATTGGCAGAGTAGCTTATGAACCAAGGATTATCCAACTCCTATCCATGTCACATGTCAAGAAATTCTCAACTGCATCTCATTACATGACTTCAAAGATTAAAAAAAAAATGTGTTAAATAATTTTGCCTTGAAAAAAAAAGTCAAGAAAATTCTCTGTTCTCTATGTTCAATTCTATCTCTCTTTTAAGGTGACTAAAATCAATAAAATCTGTTTTCTTTTGAAATTGGATTTTTAGAAGGTTCTTGAAAACAAAGAACTTTAGAGAAATTAAGTAAATAGATCTTACAAATGCGGTGATTCTGTCTACATCAACCAGAGGACTGATCGCTGAACTTACAGGCATCGTTGGTGGATATTCAAGATTGTTGTTACTGCTGCAGTTTCTTCACTTTTGGGAAATATAGGAAGGCAGCCTAGTCAGGTGCTTCTGCCTTGTCCGTACTGTCAAGGTTCCAGGGAAAAGGACAGTAGCTCAGAAAGATCCTGAAGATTTTAAGTTTCACATGAATACATGGGTGGCGTCCTGGAGTTAGTCCTTCATGTAAATTCACATGGAAACTGTCCCAGGATGAGGCTCTCATTTCATGTTTATGTGTAATAGAAGCAGCAGGTGGTCACTGAATGGCTCTTCATTCTGTCAGCTGTGGAGATTCTTGGAGAAAAAAGACCCTAGTTTTCTTGTGTATAGAGCATGATGAAGAGACTGGGTCTGCTTCTGACTGGAATGAGCACACAAAACTTTTGGAGAGGCTGTTAAAATACAGATTCTGATTCCATGGGTCCAGAGTGGAGCCCAAAGGTACGCATTTCTACTGAACCCTCAGGCTGTGTGGAAGCTACTGGTCCACAGAGCAGACTTTGAGTAACAAGGCTGTCTGTCCGAAAGACCAATGCATGTCATCAGGCAGGAAAGACCACAGTAGAGAGTGTGGGCAACAGTGTGGTTAGGAGCCTTTTCTTAGCATGTGTTTAGAAAAAAAGAAAGGATTGGACATTTTTAAATTAAAATATTACTAAGACAGGAAGAAATCTGTGATTCCTTGATGTGGTTTTACTTTGTTTATAAATTTAATTAAACTCTAAATTTGTTCATCCTTCAAGATTAATATTCTTGCCTAATCTGTGTTAAGAATTTAGACGCGTTTCATTATTTTTAATTTGGAGATTTTTCTTTTATTTCAAGTGCTTTTTAAGGAACACATAGTGTTTGGTTATATGAATAAGTTATTTAGTGATGAATTCTGAGATTTTGGTGCACCCATCACCTGGGCAATGTACACTGTACCCAATGTCTAGTGTTTTATCCTTTACCCACCTCCCACGCTTTCCCTTAAGTCCCCAAAGCCTATTGTATCATTCGTATGCCTTTGCATCTTCATGGCTTAGCTCCTACTTATAAGAAAGAATATACAATGTTTGGTTTTCCATACCTGAGTTACTTCACTTAGAATAATGGTCCCCAATTCCATCCAGGTTGCTGCAAATGTCATTATTTAATTCCTTTGGGTGAGTAGCATTCCATGGTATATATGTGTGTATGTACATATGTATGTATATATGTATGTATATGTATGTATGTATGTATGTATGTATGTATCTATCTATCTATCTATCTATCTATCTATCTATCTATCTATTCTTTATCTATCTGTCACATTTTCTTTACTTGTTGATTGATGGGCATTTGGGCTTGTTCCATATTTTTGCAATTGTGAATTGTGTTGCTATAAACATGCATGTGCAAGTATCTTCTTTGTACAATGACTTCTTTTCCTCTGGTAGATACCCAAGAGTGAGATTACTGAATCAAATGGTAGATCCACTTTTAGTTTTTTAAGGAATCTCCACACCATTTTCCCTAGTGGTTGTACTAGTTTATGTTCCCACCAACAGTGTAGAAGCGTTCCCCTTTCAGCGCATCCACACCGACATCTATTATTTTTGAAGTTTTTGATTATGGCCATTTTTGCACGAGTAAGGTGGTATTATATTATGGTTTTGGTTTGCATTTCCCTGATCATTAGTGCTGTTGAACACTTTTCATATGTTTGTTGGCCATTTGTATATCTTCTTTTGAGAATTTTCTATTCATGTCCTTAGCCCACTTTTTGATGGGATTTTTTTTTTTCTTGCTGATTTGTTTGAGTTCTTTGTAGATTCTGAATATTAGTCCTTTGTCAGATGTATAGATTGTGAAGATTTTCTCCCACTCTGTGGGTGGTCCGTTTACTCTGATGATTATTTCTTTTGCTGTGCAGAAGCTTTTTAGTTTAATTAAGTCCCATCTATTTATCTTTGTTTTTGTTGTATTTGCTTTTGGGTTCTTGGTCATAATAATTTGGTGAATTTTGAGTACAGGCTGAGTATCCAAAATGCTTGGGAGCAGAAATGTTTCAGATTTTGGGTTTTTTCAGGTTTAGGAATATTTTCACATCCATAATGAGATACTCTGGGGATGGAACTCAAGTCTGAACATGAAATTAATTTATATTTTATATACATCTTATACATATAGCTTAAACATATTTTTATACAACATTTTAAATAATTTTGTGTATGGAACAAGATTTTGACTGTGTTTTGACTATGACAGGAGCTCAGGAGGGAAATTTTCCACTTGTGACTTCATGTCAGTACTCAAAATATTTTCAGATTTTGGAGCACTTTGGCTTTTGGGTTTTTGCATTAGGGATGTTCCATCTGCATTAATAAGGAATCCTCAGAGAAATGAAATGGAGAAATGTCCAGAGGAATGAAATAGTGTGTGTGTGTGCATATATATGTGTGTGCTTGTATAGATGTATTTGTGTTGTATATACATATATAGTATGTTTTTTAGTGTCACATAACTGACCTCTTTTAAATTGCTATTGATTTAAATCTCAGTTCTTGTACCTAAATAAATATTGATCCAAACACATTCCTATATATTTTCATTAACACGTATCAGTTTTTATAATAAATATTTATGTGTTCTTGAGATTTCTGTGGTTCTTTATGGGATCGCTTACAGTTAACCAACACTTTTTTGTTATATACATTAATCCTAATGCATATATAGGAACTATAGTTAGGTTAGGAAGATAGAGAAGCAGGAAGTGTGATTAGTTTAAATGTTTATGGTTGAGAAATCACTGGATACTATTCTCTGCTTTCAACATATACCCATCATTTGACTGTAAATGCAAATATGGACATCCTAAGTGTAGTGCACATGGCCAGTGTATAGTTTTCCAAGGAAAACTGTTATATTTATTATCTCTCCCTTTTGGCCTCCAAGAAAAAAATAAAAGTTCGTTCAGATTGTTAACCTAGAATGGAGAAAACACATGAATTAAACCTAGGTTCAAATCCCAAAGCTACCTTGCATGTATAATGTCCCTGGGCCACAACATCCTTGATTTCTGTGAACCTCACTTCTTAATCTGTAAGATGGATTCTAATGCCTATTAATCATGTAGGGTTGCTGTTAGGATCTAATAAGATATATGAAAGTGTTTTGAAAAATGCAAAAGACTTGCGTGTACAGTATTAACTAACTGAAAATGATGGTTCTGGACTTGATTTTAGTATTATTTGTGATGTTTGGATTTCAATTAGAAGATAAGAATTCTTCTGCTGTAGCTCTAAAGTTGAGTAAATATTAAGCCATATGATTTTCATGAAGTTTAAAGTAATTCTTATGGCAATTCTTTATCACAAATATCAAACTGACTTGCTAAACTGTGCATCATGATCCATTTACTTATATCCATGTGCTTATGACTACTGTGATTAGAGATAATTAATAGGATCAAATCTTCCTTTCTAGTCATATAAAATGTATTGTCTTTTGCTTTTCTCTCAGCAGAAGAGTGTCCCTGAAATGAAAAGCCTACCTTATTTTCTGATTCTAGTTTTGTAATATATGTAGCTATTTAAAAATGGAAATACAATCAAATTTAAATGTGGAATTATTTGTGTATCAAAATACTTTTTTGTTTTTTATCTCAAACTACAAAAGCAATGAATTTTTCGTACAATAAGCCAGATCCCCAAATATGCTAACTGCTGTTTAGTATTTGTTAAATGTGAAGTGTGTGTGCTTCTGTATGTGTGGGTGGGTGCGTATGTGCATACACGTATATGCAATATAAAAAAGCCTATTCAGAGGTTTACTTTGTTTTTCATAATTAGTATTTGATTTGCTATAGTTATAAATCCAAAAACATAGTTGCTTCTTAAGCAAAATTCAGCTTACAGATGTTTCATCCATCAGTCTAACAAATTTAACAAACACATTAAGAAGCCTTTGACTAATGTTTTATAAACTTAAACACCTTCAAGTTTTTAAAATGGAATTCGTACATTTAATAGATTTGATTTTCATTTTAAATAATTCAGCGTCCAGGCTACAAACCTTCCCATATACTTAAATAATTTTTGTAAATCTAAATAGCCCAACTTACAAATAAGGTGAAATCTTATGTACTCTAAAATGTTAAACTACAGTCTGGACGCAGTGGCTCACGCCTATAATTCCAGTGCTTTGAAAGGTGACAAGAGTGACAGTCCATCTCAAAAGAAAAAAAAAAATTGTATTAGTAAGATTCAACTTTAAAATAACATTTTAAAATCAATTATTCCATTACACATTTAAAGAATAAAATTAGAAAGCTGACCTTTTATTCTACGGACCACATGCTCTTAAATATTATAAATGTCTTCATAAAACTAAAAATATGGACGCTATAGATTTGGATTCTCTCTCACACTTCTGTGCTTAACTGAAATCTTCACAAGGTTGAAAGATAATTGCTTTCTAAGCATTGTCTCATAATTTTGGTTTAATTTTAATATAAGTTTGGTAGTCTCTTCATTTAATTTCTTGATATTTATTTTATTATGGTAAAACACATGACATTACATTTACCATTTTAACTATTTTAAGTGTACCATTCAGCAGTATTAAATATAGTCACGTTTTGTGCAACATATCTCTAGAACATTTTTGTCTTGCAAAACAGAAACTCTAGACTCATTAAACACTAACTACCCCTACCCACCTCCAGCCCGTGGCAATCACCTTTCTACTTTATGTTTTTATGATTTTGACTACTTTAAATCCTTCGTATAAGTGGAATCAGACAGTATTTGTCCTTTCGTGACTGGCTTATTTCACTTACCATAGCCATAATGTCCTTGAGGTCCAGCCATATCGTTGCAGCAGGGGACAGGACTTCCTTTTATTATTTTCTTTCTTTTTTTTTTTTTTTTTAAGGCTATGCAATATCTTTTCTGAAGTTTTTAAATATCAGAGAACATGGTCCTTGACTACTACCTCAATGGAGCATACTGAACCTACCCCCTGTTCAAGATGGTGGACCTGTATTCCTTCAGTGTAAGACATATTATTTCCTAGTACTAGTTTCAAATTAGATTAGAACTCAATCCAGTTGGCTACTCCAGTTGATTAAATTTTTGTGCATATCTTGGTCATTGAGATATGCAAATATTTTTGGCCTAACTACCATGATAATTGACAGAATTATGTATTCTTTTCATATAATTCTTATATGAAAATCTTATAAGATGTGTGGTCCTTTATTTCTTGCAAATGTTAAAATAATATCCCATTGCATTTTCCAAATTTCATGGCTATGTTTGGAAGTGAAATCACAACCTCTAAGGTCATCTTGTTCACTCTCTTCCACTTTGCCGTTGGGCTCATCTCACATATAGTCTGAAGTTACTCCGGCGACACTGGTGTAGCTCTTTCTCCAGGGTGTTAATTTCATCTGCAGTATCAGCAATCTCTAGACGCTTCCTATTTCTTTGTCGCCACTTTCAGCCTGCCCAAGGCTCCAGGTAGTTCTCTAATTTAGAAGTTTGATCTTGTTCCTAAGATGAAAATATATATAACTCAAATTGTCTTGGATAGTGTGTGTCCCAAGCTTGTCTGTTAGTGTCTGTTCCCTCCCAATTGCTGTGCCTGTCTTGCTTCACCTTCTTCCTTCTATTCTCCCTGCCTCTTCCTGCCCTCCATTCCTTTTTTCTTCCTCCCTTAGTTCTCTTCCTCCTTTTGTCTCTCATCCATTTTTTCCCCTTCTTCTCTCCTTCCTTTCTAAGCATCAGCACACTGAAGACTGAAGGATGAGTAAACCACTGTTGATGTTCTTCAGGGCTCAGTCTGTGCTAAAGAGTAGGAATGAAATAGACTGCAGAAGGAAGGGAAAGACCCTTGGGCCCTTCCCTTCTCAACTGTGCTACTCTGTTTATCAGAAGTAAAAGACCTAGGCCACTTCAAAAAAGACATAAATTTGTTGTGTGTATATATATATTTTTTTCATTGATTTTTTTTTTTGAGATGAAGTCTCGCTCTGTCGCCTGGGCTGGAGTGCAGTGGCCAGATCTCAGCTCACTGCAAGCTCCGCCTCCCGAGTTCATGCCATTCTCCTGCCTCAGCCTCTCAGTAGCTGGGACTACAGGCGTCCGCCACCTCGCCCGGCTAGTTTTTTTGTATTTTTTAGTAGAGACGGGGTTTCACCGTGTTAGCCAGGATGGTCTCGATCTCCTGACCTCGTGATCCGCCCGTCTCGGCCTCCCAAAGTGCTGGGATTACAGGCTTGAGCCACCGCACCCGGCCTTTTCATTGATTTTTTAAAAAAATTTGAAGTTGTAGTTTTTGTGGATACATAGTAGGTGTATGTATTTATGGAGTGTATGGAATATTTTGATACAGGCATACAATATGTAATAATCACATCAGGGTAAATGGGGTATCCATCACCTCAAGCATTTATTCTTTGTGTTACAAACAATTCAATTATACTCATGGAGGTAGAGAGTAGAATGACGGTTATCAGAGGCTGGGAAGGATAGTTGGGGGAGATAGGGGGAAAATGGGGATGGTTAATGGGTAGAAAAAATAGTCAGAATGAGTAAGATCTAGTGTTTGATAGCATAATATGGTGATAATAGTCAGCAATAATTTAATTGTACTTTAAAAAATAACTAAAAGTAAAATTGGGTTTTTTGTTGTATATATTTTAATTACCTAAACTTATTTTCATAGTGAAGCTATTTTTTTTATCTGTGTAAAAAACTGGAAAACAGATAAGCAAAAAGAGAAAATAAATCATTCATAGTCCTGCCATTTTTGGTTTGTGTCTTTTCAGATATATTTCCATTACTTTAAATTCAATACAAATTTGTAGGTTATGCCATGCATATTTTTTGTAAGCTGCATTGTTCATTTGTATTACATTGTAGACATATTTCCTAGTCTATAAAATTACATCTAAATAATACTTTTATAATTGAATTTTACCATATTAATATATACTAATGTTAGGTACACATAATTTTGCAGCTACAGGGAGCATCATTTTATTTATCCCTTTGCATGTGTGAGTGATTCATACAATAAATTATTTTAAGTGGAATTTCTGGAATGAGAGGTATGCATCCTGTATCATTTAGAATTAGATTTGGCTATGGAGTGCCTAGAAGTAGGCAAGCCAGCAGGGGACCCAAGCAAGTTTTACCTTTCTGCTCCACCATCTCTTTGTCACATACTCTCACCAAGCTACACGGGCATCTTTATTCTGCTACTCCTGTAACTACTTGTGGAATGAGCCCAAAAGCAAGGTGGAAGAGAGTGAACAAGATGCCTTAGAGGTCATGATTTCACTTCCAAACATAGCCACGAGACTTGCAAAGTACAATGGGATATCGTTTTAACATTTACAAAGGTATGATCTTCATTTCCATATACCATTATTGACCTCCACACATCATCAACAGACAGAATAGGTGGGAGAAAGAGGCAAATGGCAATGTCAACTCTTTCCTAAGGAGGATTCCTAGAAGTGATCATGTTCCTTTTACATCCTACTGGTCACTTGGTCTCACCAAGCTGCAAATGCATCTTTAGTCTGTGTGGGCAGAGGCCCAGTAAAAATATATATAAATATATATTTATTTCTGTGGGAAGGGGAAAATGGATATTGGGAGACAGGAATAAGCCACATTGTAATGCAGTTTGAGGCACATTGCCAAATTGCTGTCCAGACAGGTTGTAACAACTCACATGCCCACCAGTAGTGTGTGAAGGTGCCTATTTCCTTACATTTCTGCTGACCTTAGGTATTATTATTGCTTTCAACCTTTTGGGTGAAAAAAGGTACCTAGCTTTATTTCGCATTTCCTAATTATTAATAATGCTGTTCACTTGAAAAACTTATGTTTATTGCCGGGCATGGTAGCTCACTCCTGTAATCCTAGCATTTTGGGAGGCCAAGGCAGGCAGATCACCTGAGGTCAGGAGTTCGAGACCAGCCTGGCCAACATGACGAAACCTTATCTTTACTAAAAATACAAAAATTAGCTGGGCCTGGTGATGCACACCTGTAATCTCAGTTACTTGGGGGACTGACACAGGAGAATCGCTTGAACCCAGGAGGTGGAGGTTGCAGTGAGCCAGAGCCGAGATCATGCCATTGCACTCCAGCCTAGGTGACAAAGTGAGACTCTGTCTCAAAAAAAAAAAAAAAAAAAAAAAAAAAAAAATGTTTATTTACCATTTGTATTTTGGCTTTAGGGCCAGGACCAGGGAGACACAGTGAGACTGCCTTGTTCTGCAGAGAACCATAAGAACACTGAATAGAAGCAACAGGGGACAGTGGCAAATGAAAGAGAAACAGACTGATTTGGGGGTGATCAAGAAGACAGTTTGAGAGAGAGACTTTACTAACATGCCCCAGAGAGATCAGTTCCCATGGATATGCCCAGCAGCAGCAGGAGACCCAGGCCCTTCTTAGCTCTTGCCCTCATCAACATCACGGATGCTCGTTCTCTCCTCATCCCACAGTTCCATTAGGCCTCCTTTCCCAAGACCTCAACTGTTTGCAGTTTGCAGGGATGATCTGGAGCCAGGGCAATTTCTTGTCTTCTTCTACTACCTACTTCTCCCATGAGCATTGTGGATAGAGGAATAATCTCAGATTTCTGGCAGTGAGGTAGGCTCTTGGCAGCCCAAACTGATATGCGAATGACTTGACCTATGGAAAGGAGAGAGACTCGTGATCCCCACAGTACTGTAGTTCATTCAGGATCATGCTGGAATAAATGAACAACTATCGAGGTTGAGGTTGCCCTAGGGACCTAACCATTATTTACAACATTATAACTCCAAGAAAATTCACACAACTGGTTTCCAAACACATCTTTGAAACCTGACCTCTTAGCACGTTGGGGACTGCTTATAGATTTGGTGACATGGGACTTGGAAAAGCAGCAAAAGACAGCAGCAGAGTGGGAAGTTGGCAGCTACCCTCTGTGGGAAGGATTGGTTAATCCAGAGAGAAGGCTGGCCATACATTCTCAATCGGATGTTCTTGGCTTCATCTCCACTGATGGCAGAGAAAGCGGATCATTGTAAGCAGGGCCGCTTGCAGCAGAATCATGAACGGACAAAGGAGATGGCCAGGGGTCCCTTCTCCAGGCCAGCTCCCATTCTCTTTGCCCCACATGCCTTGTCTTCTCCTGCTGGATGCTGCTGTAAAGGAAGGGGCTGTTCTGATGATTGTTTTCTTTGGTGTAGACTTAAGTCTGCTAGCTCTGTTTTTGTTAGATGGAGAAGGTCAAATGCTAACTCCAAGTTCAAGTTCTAATGGGGGCGTCCAGGCAAGTGTGGCTTGTAAGAAGGACAGAAGGAAGAGGTCTGGGGACTGGGTAACCCACTTTGTTGCCTGGCAGACCAGCTCTGATGGTGAGAGATCAGTTCCCATGGATGTGTCCTGCCTGTTGTTGGCACTGGTTAAGAGAACTTCGGAACCATAAATAAGAAGCCTTAACTCCCACACACTGAACTGTATATGATTTCCTGTTCTTAACAGAAAGGAGTGTGACAATTGATTACCAGAGCAGTGAATGAATATTCACAGCTGATTTTTAACTTGGCCAACTTTATGTAAAACTGAACCGGCTGTGGGCAAATAAGGAGCTGGAACTGTAGTTGGTGTTTATATGAAAAATAGTTCTGTAGATGAACTTTACTCTTGTTTAAATGTCATGCTTCAGAAAACAATGGGTTTTAAGCCCAAATTTTGAGGTGAGGGCTTAAAAACACCTGCAGCTCACCAACCAAGGACTCTTTTCCTTCCAGGAGACAGATATGCCACACAAGTGGCACTTTGTGAGTCAGTCACATTAACTGTTTGCCATTTAATACATTTTTCTTTATTTCTTCTTTTTTAATATTGGAATATTATGTTATTTTAGACTGGAATGAACAAAAAACTTTCTTTTGGGAAAGGGAGTGCCATCTCTTGAAAGTGGCTGCCTGGAACATTGTGTTTAGAAGGATTCTGAGGCTGTGTCTGGGCTAAGAGAGAAAGAGCAGAGTGACTCACTAGTGATTTCTGCCATGGGATTGGAGTGGCAGTGGGTGGCCCGAGTGCGCCTCATTTGCCATCCCTGTATTTGACTGCATAGTACCCTGTGGCATTCTGGAATCATGGAGATATCAACTGAGGCTCCTGAATCATATGCCTGGCCAAAGGCTCCTATTATACCTACCTCTGTCATTTAAGTGGGAAGTTATATTTACTGTTCTTGCTATTGTCCCCAGAAAAAAAATTAGCTTCCTTTGTGAGCTGGAATATTTGACATGCTTAAGTCGGGATCATATTGTCAACAGTTTTGTGTTGGGGATGGGAAAGGATTTTCAATGGCTATGTTTTGCCTCAGTGTCAGCCACAGGGGGGTCTGATTAGGAGAGGGATTGGCAGGCTTGAGCAAATTGGGCACAGCTTCTGGGAAGAGCTGAACTGAAGATAGTTTCTTTCCCTACCTTATAATTATGTGAGGACACATTTAATTATTTATCCTGGCTTTGTATCATTTTGGTCTTTTCCTGTTGAAAAGTTTAGGGCCCAGATTCTTCAGGCTGAGAGGAGCTGCAGTGCAGGGAAGATGCCTTGTTTTGGGGTGGGAAGAGTTAGCCTTTGGCAGAGGTCTGTTTAGGGGAGAGCTAGGCTTCTTGGGTGGATTTAGGGAAGCAAAAGGAGAGCTTCAGGAAAGGAGGAGTACCTCTTATTGAAGTTCGAGGCAGACAGAGCCTTTTGTTTTGGATTTGTTTGATTCTCGCAGGCTTGTTTAATGATAAAGTTGTGATCTTGTCAAATATTAAAAAACAAAACAAAACAAAAAAACCCTTAGTCTTTTGATTCATTTAAGCAGATCCTTTTGAGTAGAGATAAAAGTGAGACAATCCTGTTAAGCTAGTCAAAGAGAGCCTGACTGACAACAATCAGATGGTATGTGCCCAAATATACCCACCCATGATGCCCTCCCTGCTACTGGCAGTGGATTTTTTCCTGTTTCCATAGGGACCCTGTACTCTGTTGCTATGGAGTCCGACATGGTTCAGAGGAACCTACCAGTAAATACAGGGGAAGGCCTTTTGTACACATACCGTGCCAGCAGAAATTCCAATTTTCCCACACATCTATCGGAACCTAAACTTCTGCTTTCCAGTTTGGGTCGTTAGTCCCTGCTAGTAGGGAAGATAGGAAATCTAATAAATAACACAAGAAACCTTTGTTGCTTTACTGATTGACAATGCTTGCTCAGTGTTTAGGATTTTATAAATAGAAACTAAGAATTTAATTTTTTAAAAACCCACTACAAATTCAAGATAGCCTCAATCTAAACAGAAGGAGATCATGTCTGCTGCCTATTATTTTATTTTATTTTTTTTTTTTTGCTTGAGAAAGCCTGACTTTAGAGTCCTGTGGAGATAGGGTCAAAAGGAAACAATGAAAAAATCCTTGCCTTATCTCTAGAAAATTAGTTTCTGAAATTGCAGTCTTTGCAGGCCAGGTAGAATTTTTACAGGCCTAATAATTTATGCAATCCCCTTGCAGGGATAGAAAATGGCTAAAATAAAAGCCAAGAACTGAGAATCAATTTTTATTGTACTATGGTTCAAATCTTTTCAGGGCGAAGTAATTTAAAAATAATGGAAAAAACACAGTTTGATCTAAGTGACCAACCACAAAACATTGACATGACCAGGTGTTGACAGAACTTGCATATTTTTAGTCTGGGATAGCGACTGCCAGCGCTTTTACAGATAATCCAGTGGTAAACCTAGTGCATCCATCTGGGCCACACATAGAGATGCTAAAGGAGGGAGAGATTGATGTGCTGGTAGAATCAATGCTGCACTGACATTCTTCTTTCCTTCAGTTGTAGTATTATCCCAAGGTCCAGACCTATTTTTTTTTTAATTGATAACTAATTCTAAAAAAGCCCGGAGGAAAATCAGAGAGCTCCAAGAGAGTTAAGACAGAGAAACTCAGACTTCTTGATTCAAGTGACAGAAGGCAGCATTAGCTCAAGGTGGGCCTCTCTGGCCAGCTGGCCACGTTGGAAGAGCCAAAGTGGTTATGACAAGTTTAAAGATATGGCCATCAAAGTAATGGAGATTTAAGCTAAGAAACAATAGCTAAGTTAATTTATTGTACTTAGCACGAAAGTGAGGGACATAAAAGGAAACATGCCACCATGAATGAAACCGACTTGTTGATCCAGGGAGGAGAATAGGTTTCCAGAAACTTGGATCCTGGGCATTATCTGTAGTTGAATCCCTCTAGGGTGAGCTATGGAATACTCATCCTGTAGAATTCACTACTGCATTTTCCAATTAGTTTGGGAAATGTAGTATGTTGGATCCCCTTTCTTGAAGATTTGCTTCAGCCTATTAAAGGCTCTGGGAATGCCTGCAGTAAAGACATGTCTTAAACTTCTTTGACCATGGAATTCCTTACTCCCTCTGTCCTCTTCCCTTTTCTTTCCCCAAGAACATGATGGAAGAAATAGTTCTCAGAATCTACTTACTTGGAAAACACGGCTTTGAGGGATTTTGTTTTCTGTAAACATAGACTGGGTAATTTTAAATATTTATAATTTGTTTGAGACTCTTTGGACCTTTAATTTCTTTTAAGGACAATTATATAATCTGTTTTAACAACTCAAGAAAGGGAAAGTTTTAGTTGAGTCTGTAAGGCTATAATAGATACTTCCTTACCTTTGCTGTGGCATGGAGGAGATGCGTATTTTACTGCCTCATTGATGGGGACAACTTCTGGACCTCTCCCCCCAATTTTGAACTATCAGCAGAGGTATTTTATGGCAACCAGTTGTTCACCAAAAGTAGAGTTGTCAGTAAGTATGCATATAAAGTGGCTCCTGATGTGAAATTCAGAATAGCTATATGATCAGTTAATAGGGTAGAAAGAAAGAAAATAATCAAAATAGCTATATAAATGATAGATTTGGCAGCTGATACAGAGTCAAAAAAGTGAAATGAAGACAAAAGGGAGACTGAGATGGGAGGATCACTTCAGCCTGGGAGGTAGAGGTTACAGTGAGCTGAGATTGTGCCACTGCACTCCAGGCTACGTGACAGAGCAAGACCCTGCCTCAAAAAA
>NW_016822711.1:391272-423655 GCF_001698545.2 Rhinopithecus bieti | reverse complement strand
AAAAAAAAAAAAAAAAAAAAAAAAAAAAAAAAAAAAAAAAAAAAAGTGACCCATCTAAGAACTTAAAATCTGTTTATTTTGTATTCTTTTAGGACTATCACTTAGCAGGGGCTGGATGATCTGATGTATAATCATAGGGGTTTTAGGACCCATACAGTTATATATTTTAAAAAATTTTCACTTAAAACTTGAGACTTTCATCTTCCATGGAAAAATCAGGCAGTTGGTAACACTGGCTTGATATTCCTATGTGGCAACAGACAGGAAACTGAAGAGAAGCCTCCCCGTTTGGATGACCAAGTGCTCCCTGAGTTTCCCCAGGTCTGACCTGATTTGTAATAGTTCTCTAATTCATCCATGTGGCCTCTGAAGGCATTTGAGTTTGTGTTCCCTGGTTTTGGGGCATTCTCATAGCAAAGGTTTTGCTGCCAGCTTTCTCTTGAAACTGCTACCCTTTTCCTTTTGAATAAATTCTAACTGCTTGATTTATACATTTGAATTGAGACTTTCATACCGAAATGCAAAGGTTCTTGACAAGGGAAATGATCTCCACTGTTGTTATTAGTCATTGACCCATGGGCATGAGGACTCCCTTTATTCTCAAGCTGGTGTAGACAGGGAAAGAGAGTGGAAGAACATGAGGGCACCAGAGTTCTAGAGGAAATGTCCAGGGACCACCACCAAGGAGGGAGAAGGGGCAAAAGAAACTGAGTGGGAAAAGTGGTACTCTCATTATGACTTCCACTGCCCTCTTCACTTTCTCTAGGGCTGGCCTTTATTATTCACATGTGATTCAGATGTATTGGATAACCGGAAGCAAAGTGACAGCAAGATGAAATAGGGCAGACCAGTGGAAATGCCATGTGGTGGAAAACATGCTGTGGGAAAGAATATTTGTAAAAGAATTTCATGGCTCCATAGAGAGTGGTCAGGCCAAGAGAAATGCCATTCTAAAAACAGAAGAGCCTGGGGTGGCACTTCCTGTGCATAGAATTGTCATGCTTTCCTCATAGACATAGACACGGCATGACCAGCTGGTAAATAATTTGTCCCAAATGAAGGTACCTTCCTTCTGGTTTCTTCCCTAAACAATATGCTGACGATTTTGAAATCCTTCTTAAATTGAATCAATTTGCAATTGTATCATCAGACCTGTTGCAGGTTCAGTTGTTAGGAATTTGTGCTCAGGAAAACTAGAGTTTATTCCAGCGCTGGTTAACATTTTGATGCTATAGTCCATTAAGATCATGTTACTTACGTTACTTAAATCTGATTCAACCTATAGAGACACACTGTGAGAGTTGTGGCCAGAATAGATGATGCCTATCTAAGTGTGGAATTAAACTAAAAACCCTTTCTGTTTTCAAATAAATGAATAGGATTATGTGCTCCACAGATGGTATTTCAATCCCTTGTGTGGGATCCATTACAATAGACTATTTCAACACAAGCTGTATTTTTTTTTTTCCTGTAGAAGTCAATTACTTTGTACAGGAAAAGCTTAGTAGAACATCGCATTGTCGTTTTTTAGTATTAGCAGTTCCCCAAATAAATATTTATTGGGAGGGTCTAAAGCCAATACCTTCATAGGCATTTAAAGAGCTCTACCCACCAGTGATGACAGACTCTTAGTAAAATTGAATAGTATGTACACAGAGGATTTGAGTGTTAGCTCAGATTTTTTTTTTCTCTATGGAGAGAGGGCTCTTTGCCTCTCTCTAAAAGTTCTCCTCATACTCTAGGGTGTTTTTGTTGTTGTTGTTTAAACAGCTTTAGGGAGGTAAAATTGACATACAATAAGCTGCACATTTTAAAATGTACAATTTGATAAATATTGACATATGTACACAATCCTTAAACCCTCACCTCAATCATGATAGTGAACCTATACATCACATACAAATGTTTCCTCATACCCTTTTCTAATTTCTCCCATCCATCCCTCCCTGCTCAGGCAACCATTGATCAGCTTTCTATCACTCTAGATTACTTTGTATTTTCTAGAGGTTTATATAAGTGGACTCATAGAGTATGCTCGCTTTTATATCTGATTTCTTTCACTCATCATAATCATTTTGAGATTTATCATATTGCCCTGTGAACTGTTAGCTCATTCCTTTTTATTGCTGAGTAGGATTCTAATGTATGGCTATACCACAATTTATACTTTCATGTACTTAGCACATTTGGATTTTTTCCAGTTTTTGACAATTACACATAAAACTTCTCTGAAAACTTATGTACACATCTTTGTATAGACATACATATGCTTTCATTTCTCTTGGGTAATACCTGGAGTTGAATGGCTGAACCACTTGGTAGTTGTACACAAGTGGTCAGAGATACTTTATTTGAAATAGTCAAAATCTGGAAATTTTGTCTGGTATTGCTTTGAATCTATACAACTATTGGAGGAGAATCGGTATCTTATTAATAGAGTCATCTGACTCACAAACAAATGCTGTCTCACTATTCAAGATAATATGTATATTGTGCTTTTGTTGGGTAGAGTGTTCTACAAATGTCAAATAGATCAAATTGGTTGACAGTTTTGTTCAATTCTTCTTTACTTTCTCTCAACAATGTTGTTGGTTTTTAGTGTACAGGTCCTTCACATCTTTGACTTGATTTGTCCTTAAGTATTTCATATTTTTTGATGTTATTGTAAGTGGCTGTTCAATTTCTGATTGTTGCTAATGTGTAGAAATATAATTGAGGTTTTGCATATTGACTTTTATCTGTAATCTTGTTAAATGCTCTTTTTTAAAGTAGTTTTTCTGTAGATTCCATTAGATTTTCTAAATAAATGCATATATTTACATAGTCTGTAAATTAAGGCAGTTTTACTTCTTCCTTCCCAACCTATATAAGCTTTATTTATTTTCCTTGCCTTATTATACTTGCTAGAACCCCCAGTATAATGCTGAATAGAAATTGTAAGAGCAAGAATCCTTGTTCTGTTATTAATCTTAGAGGAAAGCATTTCATTCTTTTACCATTGACTATGTTAGTAGTAGGTTTTTCATATTTGCCCTTTATCAGGTTGAGGAAATTCCCTTCAGTTTCTAGTTTGCAGAAATTTTTTGTTAGGAATAAATATATTTTCTAAATGTTTTGCTAAATGCAACATCTTTTGAAATAATCATAATATAATATATATAATATATATATATATATATACACGATTATTTATCATTCAGGTCTACTAATTATATATAGATATAATGTATATATGAGGAAACAAAGCCTCTACTCACCTGGTCATAAAGTTTATCCTTTTGTGTATTGTTGGATTTAATTTCACTAAAATTTTGTTTAGAATCTTTGCACTAGTGAATGAATTCATTTGAGTTTGTTTGTTTCTTTTTACTGCAAAGTGTCTCTGTTTAGTGTTAAGGTAATTTTGACCTCACAGTGAAAGGGGGGGGGAAAGTGGGAAGTAGTCTCTGGCTTTCAATTTTCTGGAGAAAGTTTTTTTAGAATTGGTATTATTTCTTCTTTAAATGTTTGGTATTAATTCATCATTGAACCCATCTGAAATTGGAGGTTTTTAAATGGGAAAAGCTTTTAACTATAATGTAATTGCTTAAAATATATAAGTCCATTCAGGTTATTTATTTTCTACTTGATAAGCTTTAGTAGTTTCTTCTTTCATCTAGTTATCAAATTTATTGGCCATAAAAAAGTTTTTTATTTAACATTTACCTTTAAAAATCTGATGGATTTTTTAGTGATATCACTTCTCTCATTTCTAATACTGGTAATTTGTGTCTGTTCTCTTTTTTCCCTGATAAGTATGGTTAGAAGTTGATCCATTTTGCTGATCTTCTCAAAGAACTAAGTTTTACTTTTGTTAATTTTCTCTTGCTTTTCTGTTTTTTGTTTTATTGATTTTAGCTTTGATTTTTATTATTTCTTTTACTCTTCCTTTCATTGGGGTTTTATTTGATCTTTATTTTCTAGTTTCTTAAGGTGGAAACTGAAATAATTTCAGACTTTTCTTCTTTCATAATGCAGGCATTTGGTGCTACAAAATTTCCTCTATGTGCTGCTTTAACAGCATTTCATAATTTTGACATGTTGTGATTTTATTTTCATTTACTTTAAAATACCTTCTGATTAATATATCTTTTGATTTCTTTATTGACTTTGAGTTATTTAGAAGTATGTTATTTAGTTCCAAATATTTGGAAGGATTTTCCAGATATCTTGCTGTTACTGATTTCTAACTAAATTTCCTTATGATTAGAAAACTGCTTTGTATGCATTCAATCTTTTAAAATTGACTGAGATTTGTTTTATTTCATAGAATATGATCTAACTTGATTATTGTTCTGTATGTTCTTGAAAAGGAAATATATTCTGCTGTTATTGGGTGGAGCTTACTATAAATATTAATCAGATCAAGTTGGTTTTAGTTTCAAATCTACTATATCTTATTTTCTTTTTAATTGTTCTATCAATTATTAAGACTCGTTATTTGAATCTCCTGCTTTAATTGTATCTATTTCTCATTGCAGTTTCTGAAACTGTTATTAGATGCATAAATGTTTGGGATTATCATTTCATTATAATGGATTGAACATATTATCATTATAAAGTGACATTCATTATCTCTAAAAATAGTCTTTGTTCTGAAATCTTCATTTGATATTAATATAGCTACTCCAGCTTTCTTTTGATTAGCATTAGTATGTTTTTTTTTTTAACATAACTTTACTTTAAAAATATTTGCGTTTTTATCAAGTGTGTTTCTTGTACTTGTAAGCAGCATATAGTTAGGTCTTACACTTTTAATCCAATCTGTTAATCTCTGTCTTTTAATTTACATATTAGACCACTTATGGTTAATATGATTATTGATTTAGTTAGATTTGATTTCTGCTTGTCCCATCTGTTTTTTGTTCTCATTTTTGTAGAGGACTACGTGCTCGCAAACGAGACATTCCCAATAAGTCCTGCTCTTGCAAATGAAGCAGGGCATTCCGATAAGTCCTGCTCTTGCAAATGAAGAAGGGCTTTCCTTCCCTGCAAACAGGGAGGACAAAGGAGCCAGTTGCAAACAGCAGACCCTGGGGGCTTGTTTATCTGTAAACATCTTGAAAATCCAGAAAGTTGGGAAAGGTCAGAAAAACAACAATGTGTCTTGTGACTTGGTAACATTCCACAAACGACTGTATAAAATAAAGCGGAGCGTGTCATTCGGGGCGGCCGCCATGTTTGTCTTATCTTGTGTTGTCTTGTGTATTCATTCCTTCGTTTAGGAAACACGCGGACCCCAACACATTTTTCTCTTTTATACTTTCATTTTAAGTTGAATATTTTTTATAATTCTATTTTATCTTCTTTGTTGGCTTACTAGCTATAAATCTTAGTTGTATTGTTTTTGTGGTTGTTTTGGGGTTTATAGTATCCACATTTAACTCTTCTCACATTGTAATTTGAGTCAAAATGATGCTTCAGGGAGAGAATGAGGTATGTATCTAATGGCCAGATTTCTAATTCCCCTCATATCTTTTGGCCATCCCACTTGGACTAGGTTGTGACACCTTTACTTAAAATGTATGACACAAGTTCTGAGTTCTTATATCTCCTCCTTATATAGATGGGTCTTCCATTTTTCTGCTAATGTTTATTTTTATTTAATTTAGTAACTGACTCACCTGAAGATCATTCAAAAAAGCAGTGTATTAGTTACAAATAATGTTTTGCTGCAATAAATAGAGATCTGAAAAATAGAAACATATACATAATAAGGATCATCATGTCATGATAATTCTGGAAGTGGGTGGTTTGTGGCACTTATTTATCCATGCAAAGAATTCAGAGTGAAGGGTTCCATGATTCTCTTGGTCCTTCCCTCAGAGTTGCCTGGTGCTCTTTGCAGATTCAGCGATGTCCACACACCAGGCAGCAGGAAGAAGAAAGAGAAGGGGAGTTGCATTTACCAACTGAATCTGTCTTTTGGCACTGTTTTCCACATGGGCATTTCAATCTAGAAAGAGGGCCAATAAATGTAGTTTATTGCTGACATCACTGCTGGCCATGGTACAAGTAAGATTCTGTTAATAAGGATAGAAGGAAGAATAGACATTGGGTATACAATTGGCAATGTCTGCCAAAGACACTGCCAGTAGTAGCTCTTTGTACTTGCCCTGAAATGACATGAAAACCCTATAAGGAATGGAGAGAAAAGACTTATAGATACAGAGTTTTTGTATTATTATTATTATTACATTTACTAAGTGGAAATGTCTAGGTTCCTAGCGTTCTCAAGCTCTTTCCACCACTCATTAGCCATCTATGGACATCACACATATGGACCACTGGTGGCTGTGGGGTAAGAACCCCTGACCCTAAGCAAAAAGTTAGGCAACTTTGGGGATGGGATGCAAGGAAAAAGGTGTGTGAAGCAGCTGTTTTGGGGCACTCCTCCCTGCAATATTATTTCAAAGATATCCACTTTTTCATCTCAGATGTTTTCTCTTTCATGAGATGCTCTTGATCTCACCCCAGTTAGAATTAACTACTTCCACAGTCCCCACAGTATTGTTGTAACAGTTTTATTGAGATGTAATTCACATACCATACAATTCAACCATTTAAAGTGTACAATTCACCCATTTTTAGTGTATTCACAAAGTTGTACAGCCGTCACACAATCAAGTTTTGAATATTTTTATCATCTCAATACAACCCTTATACCTATTAGCCATCAATTCATATTAAACCACAGCCCTAGACAAATAACTGCTATCCTGTCTATCCATATGGTGTTGTCCATTTGGACATTTCAAATAAATTGAATTATTCAGTATGCTCTCACAGTATTTTTCTGAAACCTCTCTTATTATCCCTGGATTCTACTCTGCATTTATTGAGTTTGATGGATCTATATCAGATTTCCTTTGACGACTAGGAGTTCCCAGTCTGCCATCTTTGTATACACAGTAGTGCCTATCAATGTTCCTAATGCATCAGTAAATATTAAACAGAAGAAAAAAGAGAATTACCTTTCCTTTTTATAAACAAACATAATAGGGTAGGCTGCAATATAATGTTTGGAAATATGAAAGCAAAATGGTTCCTGTGCACTTGTAGTAGCAATTAGATTTTGTAAGGATTTTGCATGTAATTGTCCTCAGACAAAAGTGTGGGGAAGATAAAGTTTATCATGGAAGTCAACTCTCTGCTTCTTTCTCCTTCTTCCTCCTTTGAATCTTTTGACTTCTGACTCCAGGCCATCTAGTATACCTGCCCTGGTATCTGACCCAGAACACCCTCTATCATCCTTTTCACCCCTGCTCCCTCTCACTTCCATTAAAATCCATCTTACATTTTGGTCCACTGGGAGTCAGGGCCCTGGGTTTAATACCAACTATGAATATTGGGGAAAGTACCCATTTTCCTGATCTATTTTCTCATCTGAAAAATGCAGGAATGATGCTCAGTAAAGGCACGTTTAACTCTAAAACTCTATATTCCTCTGTAGTCACAGAATAAATGAGAGAAAATAAGATTTGTGACTTCCACTCTTTGCTCATAACATCAGCATAAAAGGAATTTCTGGGGACAGATAGGTTAGCTGGAAGGTTTGTGTCTCTATTAGACAGTTGTTTTCAAGAACTATTTTGATTCTGGAAACATTTTCCATATTAATTTAAATAAATATATTCTTTAAGACAATGGTATATACTGTCTTTAGAGATATAATTGGTTTATAAAGAAGTCTTTAGTCTGTCTACTCTTCCTTTTACTTTTTTGGCATCACTAGGTGAAAATCCAAAGGGAATTGTATGTGGCAGAAGAAAAACTATTGAGTATAGTTAATGGTTGTCAGTGTTAAAGCCAAGTATTTACAAGTAAAAGGAATGAGGTCCATGTCATTGGTAATGGGATTTAAATGGATTTAGGAACTAAGACTGAAACAGGAGCCTAATTAGAGAAGATTCCAGGGTCATCATGTCAGTGCCCACCTGTCCATCAGGCAGACAGAGTGTCCACAGCTTTCGCTTCAAAGACGTGGCCTGTTCTTCTCATCAGTGTCTCTTGCCTCCTAGTTCTTGAGGGAAAAGACGTCTTGGCTGCCCCGTGCAGCTTGCTGTGTCTGAAGGAGCATACTGAGTGCAGGTTGAGATTCAGCTTATGTCTGGCCTCTAAAAAAGATTCAGACTCAGAATATGATATTTAATGATTTTCTTAAAGATGGGTGCAGAAAAGAAATCATATTAGATAGATTATCTTTGGTTGGGTTATTCTAGTTTTAATTGCCCTTTTAAAAATAAGAAGAAAGGACATGGGTAGGGAATAAAATATCTATTCCCATTCATGGGACAGCCGCACTTATAATGGTTCCTTTGTACCTATTCTTTGTATCTCAGCTACTGAACATTTGCTAAGTGGATCTCTGTTCCTTTTTGTCTTTTCTAGTTCACTTTGGGGTTTTCTACGTGAACAATTAATGTCTTTAGCCTACATTGGTTTTTCATGTGGAACATGTTAGTTATAGAAGCAGCACCCAGAGTAGGTGGCATCTGAAGCTGAATGGGGGAGGTAAGACCAAGATAGTAATTGAGCTCAGCTAATCTCTTGGTGGTGGAGTGGGCGTCTATGTCATGCATGTGCCATAGTCAGTGTTTCTGCACCTTGGTGAGTTAGCACATTAGAGAATATAGAGAGTTCTATAGCTTACTCTGTCCTCCTCTGTTGCTTCCTTTTGCTCTTTGCCGTCTTTGATGAGGTTTGTTGCTGGATGTGGAGAGCCCAGAGATGGTGGAAAAGGGCATGGAGCAGAGATGGCACTTGTATAAGGGAGTCTAATGTGTGAAGATTCTCCATCATAGAAGTAGGATTTTATGTTCTTTCCTTTTAGACTCCATCCCAACAATATTTCTCATCATTTAGATCATTATTTGCCTTTAGGCATCAATGCGGAGAGGTGATTCTATTGGCTTTAGCTTTAATTAAGAAAAAATAAATCATTAGGGAAGCAGATTCCCTCTTCCAATTCCTAATTAACTTACAGGCAAATTTGTTTTCTGCTAATGACACATCCACATTTTGTTTCAGACTTTGGCCAAATGTTAGCTCAAGGTTTTCATAAATGTAATCCATATTTTAAAATTACCATCACGGATTTAAAAAAATTATTATAATTGACTGAACTTCTTGGAATTCATTTCATAAAACACAAAGTTTGCACTATCGAGAATCACACATGAGAACATTGTGTGATTATCGAGCAATCTCACAGTGTTCTGAAGCAGGTCTCCTTTGATTCTGCACATAGAAATCTACTTATTATCTTTTTTGGAGTTAACAAAATAAGAGCAACAAAAAAACAATGGCTTGGGATCCAACCAAATGCAATTCTGATTCTTACTTCTCTGGAACATATGCTTAACTTATGCATTTATTTACACATTCTAATAAGTACTATCTTGATATTAGAGCAAAGTGCTAGGCTGGCTTGTTCAATCTTACCTTTCTTACCAGTTGATTCAGGCGGAACTCAATTGGTGTCACCCAGGAGTTAGGAGTCAACACAACTACAATTAAAACCAAATTTTAATTTCCAGCTTCTGTGGCGTATATCAAATAAATAGTGTTTGGGAGAGAAAGACGAGTCGAGTGGTAAAAAGTGAAAATGAAGATAAAAGGTGAAAAAAATGAAAGGATAGAGAAGAAAGGGAGAGCAGCGAATTGAGACCTGTATAGAATACCGGAAACATTCTCCCCTCGTAGCCAGCTCCTTGCCAGATGAATACAAAACTCTAGGTTGCTCTGATGGAATCCAGCTTTTTGAGTACCCAGAAGTTTTCAAATTCTCAAATGATAATATTAATTATTTTGTCCAATAAAATCTTACATAGATGCCCAAGATAAAAAACAATTTAAGTTGTATTAATATAAATCTACCATATAAATGAACATTTATAGCATTTCTTTAGTATGAAGTTAATTTGTGAGAACTACACTGTTAAACACAAAAGTTTGAAATTCAAGAATATGGAGAATACTTCCTTTCATCAGCCACTACATTCAATTTCTGTGTTTTGTTTTAAATGCACAGTGTCAAAGAAGTCTTGTTTCACATTAAAGGCAAAGAGTATCTAATTTTTAAAACTTCTGGAAATATTCAAACAGAATTTTAGTAGCTTTACTATGTTGATGAAGGATAATTGATAAACTTGGGTCTGAAGGCTGTTAACTGTAATAGTTGCAAACATAGATGCCATCAGTACCTAAGACAAGTGGGAGGCAAACCCTCTTGTTTTGACATATTTACAGTGGGTGCCAGAGTTCTCACTGGTGGAAGAGTCCCCTGTACCCATGCTGCCATTGAACACAGTGTGAGATGGCATCCAGAGCATACCCTGCACTGTTAGACCCAAGCCTACTGTGGCATTTAGTTGAACTTTGCACACTCAAGTATCGTAGTTTGCTGGCTTTAGGTATGTACATACCTAAATTTTAACAAAAGAACAGTACCTTGTGCTTACAAATGAATGACATCTACAAGTTCAAACACAAACCTAGAGGTGGAAGGAGACACTGAACCCTGAAGTTGGCACATATTGACTTAACTTGGCAGCAAAAATCAAAATAATGCAGGGCCAGTGTGTTCATATGTTACAGGCAAGTTCTGCTTTTAATTACAATGAAATATGTAATTGTCTGACTCAAATATTATGAGGTTGCTAAACACTTCCTTCAAGCTCTAGTATCAGAAAATTCTACCCTGGACCAGAGTCCCAAGCTCACCAGTCCTGGTATTCCTCACTAAATCGCCTAGGTGCTAAAGAGTTATTCTGATGAGAGCAAGAGAGCTTGTATTTTCCAAAATTTATGGCCACTTTATTTCATTGTGGTGTCATCTCCCTGTTGGTTTCTTATAACAAATGTATACTTTTCATTAAACTATTCCTAGCGAATTCTCAGAATAAAGCCCCAATACCTTAATTTGGTTTTCAGGGTCTCCCTCTCTACCTTGCAAAGCTATTGCCCCAAACACTGCCCCCAACATAACATTTCTTTTGTTTTTCTTTTTACCTGTTGCTTTTGCTTTCTCTTCACCTAAAATGCCCACCCTTATATATCTCCATGTCTCAATCTTATGATCAAGACCTTAGAAGTAGTCATTTATGGTTCAGCAGTATATATGCACTGTGTATGTGTGCACATGTGTATATATACATATATACACATACATATTAAACATACACCTTAGTGCATAAATCACATATATTAATACTAATGACATGGAAATATTATTGTCATTATATTAAGTGAAAAGCACATTGAAAAATATGATTCTATTTTTTTGAGGAGAAAATATGTAGGAAAATTTCCTGAAGGTTCTACATCCACAAAAATGTTACCAGTTTGAGCTACTGGAGATAAGGCTTATTTTACTTATTGGTGTTTTATATATTTGGGCAGTAAGTCTTTTGTAATAAGACATGCACTAATAAAATGCATCTCTAAAGTACATAGCACCTCATACCACCCTTAAATAAAATTTTAGAATATCTGAACCCCAAACCCTTTAAGTTGTTCTCACAATTATGCATATATCCAGATATTTTAAATAATGTTTAACCAATGTGCATGGTACTAAGGTTGATGATAATGCTAAGATTTGGCACAGCGTATTTTAATGCCTATTTTGGAAATCATCAGACTGTCCATTCACTCACGTTTGCAGTGATGCCCCTTTGTCTGCAAGGGTAGAGTACACCTAAGATATTTACTAACGAAAGAGCATTGAGATTTACTGTTTTCCAAAGACCTGGGTGGCATTTTTCAAATATCCTCCTCAACAGAAAAAGAGCAAGCAATTCTGCTGTGTCATAGTTGTGAACAACGTGTTCACAAAGAAGTGTGACTATAGTTTCTGGTGAATGTATTAGTGAAAAAAATCATAACACATAATCATAATACTCCCCATCCACTCTGTCACTCCGAGGCCCCGACATCCTGCTTTGTGGTTTGTTTCTCCACATAGGCTCCTTCTGACACAAAAAGGATATATTTGATACTCACTGATAATTTTTTTAAAGAGTGAATAAGGCAATTTTCCTTGAAACGTCTTTTCTAATTGAGCATGAAGTAGAATAGAATAGTAGAAATGATGGGATTTATTTGGCGATACTAAAATAAGAAGGGGAATTGTTTGGTCCTACAGCAGACTGTAAGAGGGCTGAGGAATGGATTGAAGAAAATTATCAAGCATGCATGTTGTTTTTAAGTGATACTTGAGACTTGGATGTGCAACAGCTGTGTTGTTGGCTTTTTTTTTTCTTGTGCCAACTTTCTTTATTTGATTGATTTTCTCTCTGACAGCCCACTGTGCTGATAAATGTGTCCACGGTCGCTGTATTGCTCCAAACACCTGTCAGTGTGAGCCTGGCTGGGGAGGGACCAACTGCTCCAGTGGTAAGTTTCCACCTGCTGTTGTCTGTCTCGGGATGTTTTTGCTCTAGGGGCCTCCTTGTCTGCAGATGACCCTGGGTCATGCTTTCCCTCTTCATCTCTACACAGAGCGTAGTGTGAATGCCACGTCCATCTCAGTCATACCGTTTCTTTTAAATCTGTACATGTACATATACATTATTTGTTAATTAAGTATAAAGAAAAGTTCTTGGAAAGAAGGAAACTTCCGCAATCATACAACAGCTCATACTTCTGTGGATGTGAATGCGTTTTCTAGAGTAGGGTCCACAATTTAGACTCCTTACCTCAGTAAGGCAGTTGTGGTAACATAGCTATTGTATCCTAACTTCTGTTTTTACCTGTTGATTTCTCCAAGAAAATTTCTTGGTGGTTAAAATTTACCACCTGTTGGTTTTTAACTCAGAAGTGAAATTGGTATTTTGATGCTAACATATCTTTTGTCTCTGCATTCTGAGATGCAAATAACGAGTACTTGTTCAGATAACTTTAGGGAGACTTATCTGTCATAAATGAAAATTCATGAACATTTTGGTACTTGTTAAATCAATTCCTAACATAGTATATCATTTGTCTCCATTGTGTTAGAATTATAATTCTAAAATGATGGTATTTTGGACTCAAAGCAGTCTACACCTAACATTTCATATTCATTATTGTAAAGATTATATCATGGAATGTCATGTAATACAGTTGCTTTTCTAAATTTCCCAGTTTAAACCAAAATCTTCTGGCTAACTTGTTGCTGTGCACATAATTGCATCCACTTCCTTTTCCTTTATACTTCTTTTTTCGCCTTGAGAAACGTGAGAAGGAATTAAAGTGCAACTAAATTGTAATGCGTGAAACATTACATTTAGAAAAGGAAACAATTGTTTTAAAAGTTAGCAAGTTCGCATGACAGCACAAATTTCTCTTCGTTGCCATCAAGGAATTTTTTGAAATTAGTCTGAATGGACTTATTTCAACAAGCTGATTTTAAAAATTTTTACTTGCTTACTTTGGAATTGGGGAGATTATTTATCTTGCTAGGACTACTTGTTTCGGACTTGTGATCTCTTGGCTCTCCTTGAAGCAGCATCTCCAGGGGAAGCCCTTGTGCCGTCTGTGCACAGAACGCTTGGTGTGAAAGAGCCTTTTTACTGTACCTTAAACTGACTGGGAGTGTGTGTGTGTGTGTGTGTACGCGCGCGCATATGTGTGTGTCTTTCTGCCCCTGACAGGCTTCTCAATTCCAGGGAAAAACTGTCTTGCAGGGTTTTGTTTTGCTTCTGTTAGAAATCAGGAGGAGAGTGGGCATTTTGTTCACATGCCATTAAGGCAAAATGTTTGGGATGTGGGATTTGGCTCATGTCCATTTTTCTGGCCGACTGACCTCAAATGTGATGTTGCTTTCATTAACTTTTCCAGTTTAAAAATCAGTTGTGCCTAGACATCTTGAAGAAAAATAACATTATTATAAACTAGTGGGATGGGAAGAGTGGGCATCTTCGTCATTTGAAACTGTGTGGTTTGCCACTAATTCCAGGACAAAAAAGCTACAGAATAGCTTCAGTTGTATTCATACTTTGTCTCCTAAGAACTGCAGACTACCTTGAGCTAAGGGCTCAGACTGAAGAGCGTTTGTGTAAGCAAAACAAAAGCCTACATGGGTTTCAGACTCTCTAGAACTGATTAGGACCTTCTAGAAAATAAACTGTTGCTTTATTTTGGAGTTTAATGGAGACTCTAGAATTCTGAGAACAGATGTTCTTGAACACTGAAATATGATACTGAGGCAACTTTTAGTTTATTTTTTACAAGTCATGTTTGGCTTTATGATGAACAAAAGCATAAATAAACATGAACAGATGTCTGAAATGTTTAAAGGTGTTCTGAGAAAAACATTTCTGATACCTTTTTAAGCAGGTAAAAAATGATATTCTGAGCTGAACCCAGAATATGGGTCTTGCTATCTGGGTTTTGTCTGTGGCAATCAGCCTAATATCAGGAAATATATCATTTTGTTTATTCTTGACCAGATAATTCTGGAACCAAAATCTATTGTCTAGTAATATGCTACTTAGCAGAGTTTAAATGGCCTAATTTCAAAGGATTCTATTTCCATCTCCCCTCCTCTTTGGTTATTGTTATGCATCAATTTGATGGTGTACGTTAGATCCATAAAATAATTGCTTTGATAATTAGACTGGCTCCTTGTATCACTTATGGTACAATCAGGAGACAGAAACCACAGTTATTTTTAAATTTTTAAAGTATAAATTTGTTTTATTTTGGAACACTTTTAGACTTACAGAAAAGTTGCAAAGATAGTACAGAGCTCCTGTGCGCTCAAACCCAGCCTCCTCCATTATTAACTTCTTAAATTATTATTAGTTTGTCAAAACTGGGTAACTGACAGTAGTATATTACTATTAAATCAACTGCAGATGTTATTTGAATTTTATCAGTTTTTCCACTAATGTCCTCTTTCTCTTCCAGATTCCAGCTCAGACCAACACACTACATTTCACTGTCATGTCTCCCCTGTCTTCTCTGGTCTGTGACAGTTTCTCAGTCTTTCCTTGTTTTCATGACCTTGAAATTGATAGTCTGGAGGAGAACTGGCCAGGTATCCTGTAGAATGTTCCCCAATCTGCGTTTGTCTGGTGTTTTTCTCATGATCAGACATGGGTTATGAGTTTTGAAGAGAATACAGGAGTTGAAGTGCTCTTTCTCTTCACATCATGTCATGATATCCATGTGACATCACTGATGTCATCACTTGGTTAACCTTCATCAGTTGGTTGAGGTAGTGTGCTAGGCTTCTCCACATAAACTTACAATTTTCCCCTTTCTGTACTCTACTCTGTAGAAGCAAGTAACTAAGTCTATCCCACCTTTAGGGATGAATGGGCAGGACTCAAGTTCCATGTCTTTGAGGAAGGAATATCTGCCTATATTATTTGGAGTTTTTCTGTAAGGAAGATTTGTTTCTTCTCCTGCATTTATTCAAACATTTATTTATATCAGTAAGGACTCATGTGTATTGATTTGACATTTTGGGTTATAAAACAGTATTACAAAATTTATTTTGTTGCCCAGGTCATTCCAGCTTTGGCCATTGTGTACTTTTTTTGTTTTGTTTTTAGACGGAGTCTCGCTCTGTCACCCAAGCTGGAGTGCAATGGCACAATCTTGGCTCACTGCAACCTCTGCCTCCTGGGTTCAAGCAATTCTCATGCTTCAGCCTCCCTAGTAGCTGGGCTTACAGGCATGTGCTGCCACACCTGGCTAATTTTTGTAGTTTTAGCAGAGATGGGGTTTCACCATGTTGGCCAGGCTGGTCTCGAAGTCCTGACCTCAGGTGATCCACCCACCTCGACCTCCAAAAATGCTGGGATTACAGGTGTGAGCCACTGCACCCAACCCATTGTGTCCCTTTGACATGACTCATCTTTTTGATTTTGAGTGCTTTCTTAATTTCTGGTGCTAGAAGATATTCCAGGCTCATTTTTTATTTTTCCTGCTGCAGCCCTAAAATGAACAATTTTTCAAAGGAGCCTTGGTACTTTTTATTGTAGAGTGGTATATATAAACCAAGATCTAGGTGCTGGTGTGGTCATTGCTACTAGGACACAAAGTAACTTCAAAGGAGAACGTTAAATATAAAGAATTATTAACTAACTATAACAGGAGATTGGAGTAATGGGGGATGGACTAGTTAGAAGTAGATAGATCTCTAGAGAATATAGGAATAGCAGCTATAAGAAGGAACCACTACCCCTAGGGTGGAGATAGAATGTCCAAAGAAGAAACCCCACTAAGGGTGTGATCCAGAACTGCTGGAGAGGGCACGGCCACAGCTCACTCAGATTCAGAGAGGCTGCTGTGGTACTATTCTAGCAGAACTTGCTGGAAATATGCCCTCTAGAACTTTTATAGGACTTTTGAAAAAAACTCTTCATGGAAAAGTCTCACCAGAAGCACTCTGCTACAAAAAAGGGGAAGTTGTTGGCTGATGGGTGCTGCTAGCCACAGTGTACTACAGGAGCTAGATGCTAGAGAAGCTGTCCATGCTGCAAGAACTTGGTTCTGGATAAGCAATTTGTGCTACAAAAACAAGGCATTGGAAAAGCCATAGGTGCTCCAGGAGCCAGGTACTGTAGCAGCCGTCGGCACTGTGCTTACATTGCAGAAGCTTGGTGCTTTACGAGCTAGCGCACTACGTGCTCTGAGTGCACTGGAACTAGAATGGAAAACTCCTTTTGCAATGTCTTTCTAGCGCCCCTGATTGAAAATACGTAACAGTTGGCCAACTGGCAATAGAAAAATATTTGGAAGGCACATATCCGTTTATGTAGAGCAGGCAATGAAGGATAAATTTAGAGCTGAAAGGCAGTAAGTTGATAACTGTTGATGTACACTCCTTTGGTTACCCAACTCCTATATGCACCCTCCACACGTTTGCATTCCTATACATTAAAAAACCCTGTATTTCCACCTAGTATACAGCAATTTATCTTAGAAGTGAACATGCTCATACTCTCTTCCTAAAATGAGGAGATGCAAGTCCCAACATTCATTGGATTCATTGCTGGTTATATTAAATTTTTTTCAAATTAAGTCACAGTTCCGCTGAATATTCTGTTTCCTAGATACTAAAGCTAACTTGCAACAACTAGCATATAAAATGAAAAGGAACAAAAGAAAATAGCAAATAAAAATAAACATATACATATAACAAACAAGTAACAAACATTAAGAGCTATTGCAAACGTCTTTCATGTAATTGGTCACAGGATGATAACTGATATTTATGGCTTCTCTCTTCTACTTCCCATCCCATATTTCCCCCACTCTCAGCCCAAACTTCAGTTACTTGGGGTTATTTACCTGGTGGAGTGGCTCAAACCTCCATTACTGAAAGATCTGCATTCCTATTTGTCCTGCCTTTTTTTAATTGTTGACATTTCTCATCAACGTTTATTATTGGCATGGGAGTATTAAGAGGTAATCCACAGGATCCATGGTTCCAGTCATAGTTCTTCCCTCCCAGTTTTCCCTTGAAACCCAGATTTCCCAATCTGGATCAATCACTCCAACCAGACTATTAACTCCTTTTATTGACATTAGGAGTCTAAAATGGTCAGATGGTAACCAACTGATAACCGTCATACATAGCTATCTTTTTTTTTTTCCTTTCTAAAATACATGGGTGATTAAGGGACTGCCAAATACCTTCAAATGTCCAGTTCCACAAAGGCTTCTCTTTGAGATTTGATATGTCTGTTTACCTTGGCAGCTGAGGGAAGGGTTCCTGCCTGTGACATAGTCAGTGTTCCTGGCTTTCCTAGGTCTCAATGTATTCTCTGTATAAAAAACCAGGCATGTCAGAGAATTGTAAAAAGTTTGTTCTCCCAGAATGAAATCATGATTTATTTGACTAGACTTAGACATATTCCTTCTTTTTAAATTGGATTAAAATTATTGTTTTAAAAAAGCACACGTGTTTTACCTTTATTGACATCTTAATGCGTATCCTAGCTTTTATGAGTGAATGACATTAATCTATTTTATGTCATCTCCTTCTCCCCTCCCCTCTTTCCTGCTCTAGCTCTGTTCTTTCCTCCATCATTTATCTGCTCATGCATCAATCCTCCATTGCTCTTCTCCTCTCACGGGATGATAAACAACTCCTGGAGGGCAAAGGCCATGTGTTACTAATCTCTGTAAGCCTCCATTGTGCCTGGCATGTGGTTGGAGCACAGTAAAGCTTCCATTTAATTAGACTGAAGGAACCAAATGATTCTATATGATTCTGAGAAGGTCATTCATGTATTCATTTTGTGAACTTTCATTGAATGATTACTGTGTGCAAGGGACTGCACTGAATGCTTGGGATAAAGGAACAAATGAGGAATGGTTGCTGCTCTGACAGAACTCATAGCTTGGGAGAAAGATAAAGTGAAAGAAAGAGAACTGTCTCTGTAGTAGAGGTAGATTGAGGGAAACTGGATGGAGTCAGATAAGGTAGTGAGAGATTTTCTGAGTGGATGAGGGAGAGAAGAGCTAAGAGTATACAGCCCTTCACTTTCAGGTGGGAACAGAAAACAGATTGCTATAGACTACTCTTTCAGAAACTTCTCTGAGAAGCCAAGGAGAGGAAGCAAAGAAATAGAGAGTTAGTAAGAAGTAAGTGTAGGGTCAAGAAAAAGTTGTTTTTTTTTAAGCTTTTGTCTGTGTTTTAAGGTGAAAAAGACTCAGAACCTGAGAAGATGGTGAAAGAAAAGAGGGAGAGTCTGGAGACCGGATTGAGAGAGTGGATTGTGGAATAGAGGCAATAAGGCTCCTGAGAAGACAGCTGGGAGATGGGATGGGATCCTGGGCACTGACTGAGAGATTAGCAAGGAGTACTTCCCATTCCCAACAGAATGAGGAAGAAAAGCATGGCCAGAATAGGTGTAAACAGGTTTCTAGGTGTCAGGGGTGCTGGTGGGCAATGGGGAGGAGAATCTGAAGAAGTCGATATCAGATGACCTTCCTTCTCTTGATAAACTGGCAGGAGAGAGTCTGCTGACATAAAAGGGGGCAGAAGGGCGGTTACATTGATGATGATGATAGTAATAGTTCATCTTTATTGAGCACTTGGTATGCAAGCATCATTATAAGAGCTTTACAGGAATTACTCTCTTAATGGCCACAACATACTATGAGATGGTTGCAGTTATTGTTCCTAATTTACAGATGAGGAAACGGAGGTGCAGAACATTTAGGTGACTTGCCGGAATTTATATATCTAGTAAGTGGTGGAGCCAAACTTGCATCTCATTCAGAGCCAGTAACTTTAATTACTGTGGTATGGGTCCTCTGGAAGTTGGAAAACAGGTTTACTGAAAGTAGCAAGAGTCAAAAACAGTGAGGAGAATGAGAGCAGGAGACAGGGGCAGACAACACTGGATGATTATGAAAACAAACCCTCTGAGAGATACTGAGGGCCCGTTAATATTAGAGATGATGAATTCATAATGGCACCCATCTAGACTTTCCTCACTCATAATTTGGTGAATGTTGGGGCAGATTCTATTTATACTCCTTTTCAAGTCTGTGATTTTATGTACAACTTACTTTAATCAATATGTATATGCAACTCCTGAGATCTTTCTTTGTGATGGAAACCCTTTAAACCTTTTGTATGAATAGCAATAACACATTTGTTTTCTTAAGCCATATAATCCTATTTATAATTTTCCAAACATCTATAGAGAAATCTATTTCACCTACAGCTATAGGGCACAAATGGTAGAGTCCTAAATCAGCCAGCATATGGTTTTCAAATGCTTGTCCCTCGGGCTCTTTGCTTTTGACATTAGTACCACATAGAGGCAAAAATAGAAATTAACTTTGGTCTAGAAACTCCAGACTTGGGTTTTATTGAGTCACTAATAGCATTCTTGGTTAAATATAGTTGGCAGTAGTGAAAATATGCCTAGGAGGCAAGATTAGCTTAAACATTTTCAGGTGCAGTGTAAGGAACACTGATAACCTTTTGTGTAAAGCAGGCATGATGTACAGCATGGAGAAAGTAGTAAGATTTTGCCTGCGGGATGTTCGAATGGGGGAATCCATTTGAAAGATATTACCAGCCAGAAACGTAAGGCTCAAAAAGCTGACATACTTCCTAGCAAAGTCTGCCATAAAGATCTATTGACTGGCAACAATGGTGGGATCGATGCTGTCTGCGGAGAGCAGACGCTGGGAGCCCAGTCCTCACTGCAAGTCGTTAACAGGCCTGTCGCGCTGTCAGAATTACTTTAGAAATCAGGTTGATGGAGCAGCAAGAATAAGAGTAAATCAGTTGGGTTCACTGCTGTTGGGGGCAGGATGATGATGATAACTGGGAAGGATTGGGTTCTGAACAGTTCATCAGAATGGTCCCAAAGGTAGTTTCACTGATGGACCATCCAAATAGTTTGATAGAGGTCACAGACAGAAACTGCTGATTTTGCCTTTCCTAAGGAGTCCAAAATTTGGGCTGTTCTTTCCCACTTTCAGGAGGGGCAAAGAACTACTAACAGTACCCTCCATCACCCATCCTGGAATGGAATTGCCATCCTCCTAGCTGCTCTTCTTTCTGTGATGTTTTTGTGCCTCCCTTTCCTCATGCTTTGAACAAAGATAAGAATATCTATTATACTCATAGGCTTGTGGGGATTAAATGAGGACTTAACAGGTATTCTCCAGTGCTGTGCCTGGCAGTATATAATGACAAGTAAATGCTACTTACGATTCCTTGTGTGACAAACATAGCTTACATCACATTTCTTCACACATGGCCCAGTCTTTTGACCGAACAGAGGAGGGGGCAGCCCTTTGTGACGTCTCTTCTTGTCTCACAGGCCACATCCTTCTTTATTTACTTATTTATTTTTGAGACTGGGTCTCGCTCTGTCACCCAAGCTGAAGTACAGGGGTGTGACCATAGCTCACTGCAGCCTCGACCTTCCAGGATCATGCCATCTTCCCACCTCAGCCTCCCGAGTAGCTGGGACAACAGGCACACACCACCAAGCCCAGCTAATTTTCCAATTTTTTGTAAAGGCAGGGTCTCCCCATGTCTCCCATGCAGGTCCCTACTCTGGGGCTCAAATGATCCTCCTGCCTCAGCCTCCTAAAGTGTTGGGAATTACAGGCATGGGCCACCATGCCTGGCCCCCTACTCTGCTTTAAATGGAGCCTCTCTTTGTCCACAGTTCCTTGCCACGAGATTCCTCAGGCAGAAGACCTGGTAAAGTTTTATTTTATATTTATTTATTTATTTATTTATTTATTTATTTATTTATCTATCTGGTTCATTATTTCCAACCTCTGATCACAGATGTCCTTACCAGATGAAATCAAGTCCAGTGTATATTGCTTCTGGCATAGTAAGAATACTAATGATGTTTAAATTACTTGTGCTAGTGAGTTCATGCAGTGGCTTTAAAGATAAGACTGGCCTGTCATGTTGTTTAACTCCACTTCATATCATTCATTGATTTTTCTTTTTTTTTGATACTTGGTGCAATATTCATTTTTCAGCAAATCTCGTTGGTTCAACTCCAAAATATAACCCAATCCAACCTCTTCTCATTATCTGTACTGCTGCCACTCCAGTCCATGCCACATTCTCTCTAAACTGGTGATCTCAATACTCTCCTTGCTGGTCTTCCTGCTTCTTCCTCAGATGCCACCGAGTCAATTCTCTACGACCAGAGTGAGACCAGCGTGATCTTGTAAAAATGTACTTTAGAGCATGCTGCTCTCCTTCCCAAAACCAGCCGGAATTTCCCCTTGCAGTTAGAATAAACTCCAGAGCTCTGAGCACGATCCATCCAGTCATGCTTGATCTATTTCTTCCTGTTTCCCTGATGCCTTCTCATTCTTCTACCTTTCAGGACATCACAGTGCTCAGCCTCTGCCTTTCATTTTTGGAACACACTATTTTTATTTTTGCCTTTGCACTCACTATTTCCTCTGCTCAGAATAATACTCTTCTCCCTGGTTCTTTATATGGCTGGCTTCTTCTTCTTTTTTTTTTTTTTTGGAAACAGAGTCTCACTGTGTTGCTCAGGCTGGAGTGCAGCGGCACAATCTCAACTCACTGCAACCTCTGCCTCCTGGGTTCAAGTGATTCTCCTGTCTCAGCATCCTGAGTAGCTGGGATTACAGGCGCCCACCACCACGCCTGACTAATTTTTGTGTTTTTAGTAGATAGGGGATTTCACCATGTTGGCCAGGCTGATCTCGAACTCCTGACCTCAAGAGATCTGCCCACCTCAGCATCTTTCCAAAGTGCTGAAATTACGAGTGTGAGGCACCACGCCTGGCCACATGGCTGGCTTCTGTAGGTCAATTAGTCAGCCTAAGTGCCACCACCATACAGACACTATCTCTGACCTCCATATGCAAAGACTATGACCCTATTACTCTGTATCACATCTCCTTTTTAATGTTTTTAAATAGGCACTTTCTCAAAATACTTGATTTGTTTACTTTTTTTTCTTATCTGTCTCCCCTCCAGGATGTAAGCCCCATGAAAACATGGATTTTGTCTGTTTTATCTCTGCTGTCTAGCTGTCATTGAATGTGTAGCACAGTCCTGGGCACACAGTTATGCTTAACAAGTATTTGTGGATGGAAGGAATGATAGCATAAATGTGCCAGGAGCAGTGACAGATATAAAAATGAGATAGGAGAGATGAGTAAGACACTGCCTCTTCTTTCGAGGGGCCCTTAGGTTGATAGAGGAGCTGAAGTGTATAAACAAACAGATCATCAAAGCATCTGGAGCATCCAGGGAGGAACAGACCAAAGGTCTTTGACAGAGAGGGCATGACGCGAAGTCTTTCCTTCAGTCGCCTAAGGTTGCCCAGGCTCCTGTGGCTTCGGGACGCACAGGAAGCCTGTGGCTGTGTGCAGTGTAGACACATTCTTTTTTTTTTTTGAGACAGAGTCTCCCATTGTCATGCAGGCTAGAGTGAAGTGGTGTGATCTTGGCTCACTGCAACCCCTGCCTCCCGGGTTCAAGCGATTCTCCTGCCTCAGCCTCCCAAGTAGCTGGGATTACAGGTGCCTGCCACCACGCCCAGCTAATTTTTTATATTTTTAGTAGAGGCGGGGTTTCACCATGTTGGCCAGTCTGGTCTCGAACTCCTGACCTCATGATTCGCCCACCTTGGACTCCCAAAGTGCTGGGATTACAGGTGTGAGCCACCGCACCCGGCTGACATGTTCATTCTTAATGACTTAGCAGAAGATCCTCTGGCCATAGACTGGTAGCTGCAATGAAATTGTAGAAGCCAGGCAAGATGTGCTGGGTGTGGTTCCCGTGAACTTTGAGGAAAATGTGGATCTGGGAGTTCCTCACCCTCAAGAGAGAATAGATTATAGTGTAAACATCAAGGTTATTATTGAGATAGAGGAGTGACTTCTGAAATGGTGGCCCCATGATTAAGCAAGGTGTTTGAAAATCGGCCCTTGTGTGAGTGGAGAATGTTTAACAATTTTGCTATCTAAACTTTCTCATATTACTTCTCAAGGTGGAAATTCTATGTGAGGACGTAGAACTTAGTTGTTAAATTTGTACCCAAATGGTGTGCAAATGCATACAAAGTGCAAATGAACAGTAAGAGATTAGGCAAAGAAATGCAGACTACAAATTATTTCTAATCACGTAGCGATGAGTCATATTTCATTAATCTTTTTAGACTCCTCTTTAATCAAATAAACAGCAGGAAATAACAGCCTGGTTTAAAAGAATGTTTGTACAGGGAGCAGAAATATTAGATCATAAATCTTTATAGCTTCTTTCATATAAACATATACATGAAACATATACAAACCATTTTCTGACTGTACCTATGTGCTTGCTGGCTGCTGTGCTCAGAGTAAAGTGATGATATGTACGGGATGGTGCTGTACATACCTTGTTTGTTTGTTTCCCTCTCCTATTGTCTTGGACTACTGCCCGATCCTAATAGAGCCACGTGTATCTTGTCTCAAGGGGTTATACTGTCCATTGTCCATTGGCTGAAACTAGTTGTTCTGGTTTATTTAATTAATTAATTTATTTATTTATTTTGAGACAAGAGTCTCAGTCTGTCACTCAGGCTGGAGTGCAGTGGTGCGATCTTGACAGACTGCAACTTCTACCTCCTGGGTTCAAGCGATTCTCCTGCCTCAGCCTCCTGAGTAGCTGGGACTACGGGAGCCCACCACCGTGCTCGGCTGATTTTTGTATTTTTAGTAGAGGAGGGGTTTCACCATGTGGGCCAGGCTGGTCTCAAACTCCTGACCTCAAATGATCCACCCACCTCGGTCTCCCAACGTGCTGAAATTACAGACATGAGCCACTGTGCCCAGCCTGTTCTGGTTTACTTTTATAATTCAGCTTCTTTCTTGGCTATATCTGATATCTATTGTTTGTGACCGTGTTAAAGAACTTTTTAAAACACTTGAAAATTTCCTAAGGTCAGAATTTTCCCGCAAAAGCTAATCACTCTTTTCTTTCTTTGATCAAAGTATTTTAAAATTCATACACAACCTAGTTAATTTTAATGAGTTTGAACATTTGTGCCTATAGCCTGAAGAAAATTAAGTGTTCTTGAGATGGATAAAACTCGTAAAGGGCAGAAGTAAAAAGACGATAATATTTTTCCTAGTTATAGACTATTCCAGTAGGACAAATAGTAGAGGTTATAAGAACATAGCTCTTGGTCCGTAAATAAACGGTGTCATCTTAAAATTCAGTGAAAACCAAATGGTTTTACTACTCACTATTTTTGCATAAAACTAGTGGAGGTAGGTAGCTTGTAAAGAAAGTCTAAATTTTAATGGAATTGATTTGAACTTGATGTTAGTATATAATTGGAAATTTCTGTTCATACATTAAAGAAAAGCAGCCACTTAAAAAAAGAAACTTACGTGGTAAAATCAGTATTATGTAAGCAGATTTATCCATGCTTTAAATTAGTTTTTAGAATATTTAGACCAGATAAGAGTTTAAAACACTTTTAAGACAGAAGATACTATAAGCAAAGTTAAAGGAGAAGTGAGAGATTAGGAAAATATTTTTGCAACATAATTAGACAGACAAATGATTATTATATAAAATATGTAAAGAACCCCCACAAATCAATAAGTAAAAGAACCTCTGAACTTTAAAATAGGCAAAGGGTAGGATAAGGTAATTCAGAGGTGAGAAAGCTGATTGACCAATAAACATGACAATATGCTAATCCTTGTAATAACAGGAAAGTACATAATAAACAAGATGTCATTTCTCACCATCAGATTGGCAATGGTTAAGAAGTCTGGCAATGGTTCAAAAGTTAAGCTTTGCCAAGGATGTGAAAGGAAGCTTCCACATACCACTTCCATGAAGGTAAATTGGTAGAGTAACTTTAGAGATCAATTTGACTATGTCTAGAGTAGAATTTTAATGTGTGGACCATGTAATCCAGCAATTTTATTTCTACTTCTTTATAATTTGTTTATGTATTTTGGGGAAACATATATTAGGAGATATATTATTTGCATCTTTTTAACAGTGAAATTTTGGAAACAACTAAAAATGTTTGTGTATGTGGGAAGAGGTAAATTTTTTGGAGGCTGTTAATATGGTGAAATGTTACATAACAGTTTATAGTATAATAATGAACTCCATTACTATAAACTTGTATATAGCATTTCATTATATTAGCAGATGTATCATTATTAATCAGCTTATAGTCCTAGCTATCGAGGAGGCTGAGGTGGGGGTATTGCTTGAGCCCAGGAGTTCAAGGCTGCAGTGAGCTAGGCTCATGCCACTGCACTCCAGCCTCAGAGACAGAGTGAGATCCTGTCTCAAAAATAAATAAATAAGAATAAAAAGTAAATCTCAATATCAAAATATTGGGTGATAACAAAAGATTCACCACAACATAAACATTTTATATAAAACTAATAAATATATAAAATAATTCTATATCTTATTTCTAAAAACCCCCCCCCCCCCCCACACACAGACTAGAAGGACATATATTAAAACTATCACAGTGTTTACCTTTGGGGTAAAGGGTAGGGAAAGAGCTGAGAACCAGGCACGAAGGAGTCAAATAGGACTTTATCTGCCATGTTTCATTTCTTGAATTCAACAATGAAACAAATGTTATACAATGTTCATAAACAGTTAAGTCTCTGCTGTGGGTACATGAGCCTTTGTTATAGCATTATTTGTAGTCTCTCATAGTCCCATCGTTTAAATTTTTTTTCTCAAGAAAACTATATTAAATCTTTCAGACCATCCAATTAGCATTGAGGATTCTAGTTTTCTTACTCTGGGATTTTAGGGAAGTCATTGAAAGCCTCTATCCTTTATCCTCACATGTCCAGAAGGAAGATAATAAGCATTTTCACAATGGCAGTCCTGAATGTTTATCCTTTAATATTCACCTCAAATCCTACTTCTTCTTCTGGGAAACCTTCTCTTCCCCTCCTTTCTCTCCTCTGCCCAAAGGTGCATGAACATAAGTCCTCTATGTTCCTCAGCAATGTGTGCAATCCTGTATCTTGTAACACCTAGCACATTCTTCTGTGATAAATCTCACTGTGGGCCAGTCTCTTGTAATAGATAAATAAATCTTAGCTATGGTATGTGTCTTGGTAAGGAGCAAGTAGTAAGTGCTCGATAAATAGAATTTTGTAGCCAAAGAAGATGCTTAACATATTTTTAAAGAAAGAATAAATGATCAAAAGAATAAAACTATGACAAGACTTTTAACAGCAAGGTATCTTATAAGGGCTCCTGAGGTTGTTATTATTCTTTTGATGTCAGTGAATGAATATAATCCTCCCAAATTATGTAATTTTAGCTGACAAGTTATATCCTTGAGATTTTTCTGCACCGTGAATAGCATCATCAATATGTTGTCATAGAGATACATCAACATTTACACTTCAGCACAATAGAGAATAAATATTTCACACCTCTTTTTCTGGTTAATAATTTGAGATAAGCTCACATTGAAGTTATAAAATGACAGTTCATGCTTTGAAAATTCATTTAACAAACATTTTTAAAGAAGAATAAAGGTTCTCTCTCAGTCACTGAATAAAATTAATATAAACAGCACTGAGTGGTTGTCCACGGTGATCGCTGGCACTCTGTCAGCTCTCCAGAGGGGTTTTTGACATGTGAAGGACATGGGGTTTTAATGCTTTCAGAGTATCTGGAAAATACATTTTATTGTTCTTCTTCATGGATGGAAAAGCTTTCTAAAGTTGTTTTATTTTTAAAGTGCTTGATGTTTTGAATGAGGATCTTTTCTTCACCATTAACAAAGGGAATGACACACCACAGCCTTGTTAGCCTGAAGCACAAGGAATGAAATCACAGGGAGATAAAAGACCCTGAGGGAACTGAGGCTTAAGAAGAAAGGGTGTATGTTTCAGGAAGAACCATGTTTTTCTATCCTTTGAGACAGTGGAAAATTATTTTGGTCTCCTCTAAAAGGCACTCTGTAGAGAGATTTTCTTGAAAGTGACTTATTTGTACTTTGCCTATGTTTTAGACTATAAAGTATTAAATTTTCTTCTCTATTAATTTATCTCATAGTCATGGATTTTCCTATATTTAAAGTCCATGGGGGAACATTATAGCCAAACTTCATGTAAATATATATTGTCAAGTCAGTATACCGATTTTGATGTATCCTAATAAATACTTGATATTTATATTTTTTTTGTTTTTGAAACAGAGTCTCACTGTTGCCTAGGCTGGAGTGCAGTGGTGTGATCTTGGCTTAAGTGATTCTCCTGCCTCAGCCTCCTGAGTACTGGGATTACAGGTGTGCATCACCATGCATGGCTAATTTTCGTATTTTCAGTAGTGACAGGATTTCGCTCTGTTGGTGAGGTTGGTCTCCAACTCCTGACCTGAGGTGTTCTGCCTGACTCAACCTCCCAAAGTGCTGGAATTACAGGTGTGAGCCACTGTGCCGGACCGACATTTATAATATTGAAGGCACATGTAGTGTTCGTTATTGCAAACAGTAACACCAGTGGGGTTAGTTATGTATTATAAGCGGACATCTCTTTCCCTATGATAAGCTTGAGTTCTAAGATTTGATGTGTTATCCCACTGTAAGTATCTGGTAGAGATATATCTTAAAGTTCTTGACCCCTATGCAATTCAACAATTAGATCCTAAGGCTATTAAACTAAGACTTTAAAACAACAACAACAACAACAACAACCTGGCTGTGTGTGGTGGCTCATGACTATAATCCCTGCACTTTGGGAGGCCCAGGCAGGAGCACTGCTTGAGGCCAGGAATTCAAGACCAGCCTGGGCATCATAGTGAGACCTTGTCTCTACAAAATATTTTTAAAAAATTAGCTGGGCATGGTAGCATGTGCTTGTATTTCCAGCTACTCTAGAGGCTGAGGTGGGAGGATCAATCAAGCCCAGGAGTGAGAGGTTACAGTGAGTTATGTTTGTGCCACTGTACTCCAGTCTAGGTAGCACAGCGAGACCGCTCTAAAAACAAACAAACAAAACAAACAATAAAAAACACCTGACCTGCTCAGTTCATCTAGGGTTTATACCTAGTACAGGTACACAGAACTTGGCATTTCTGTTGCTATCTGTCATTTAGAATCAGTTCCTTTAAAAAGTGTCTTACAGTTCAAAGTGCATTTCAAGGTTGCTTCTGTTGTCTTAGTTGGTGAACCATGGGCATAGATAAACTAAAGAAAAATCAGGGTAGTGAGATTCTGTGGCACCTGTCAATTTGGCAATATTCTCCAGATTTTATTTATGACATCTTTTTATGCTAAAGTGGGGATTACTAAGAAAGTCATGTTTTTGTTTATTTCTCCTTTTATGTTTCTGAACCCTATATACAAGCCTACACTTCTGGACATACAGTCACCAGCAAGTAGGAAATGTCTAAACCCCAGTTTTTAATTGGCAATGAAGACTAAATGTAAAGTGGTTCTGGGTTTCCTTGCAGGCCTGAACTTACTCCAGTTGTCTTTGTAACAAAGAATAACAGGTTTGAGGCTTTATTTCTTTATAGAGTTACTGGGCAATTTCGTTTCTGAAATTTCACATTGTGAGAACTAAGTTGTCCTTTCCGGCATGAATGACTCACGCAAGACAAACAAATAATGCAAACAAAGGTCAGACACGTTAGTGCAGCTTCATACATAGCTGGAGGATGTTTTTCTAGGGCATTCTTTTTGCTGGGCTGGGACATCCCAATGTGCAAATCATGGAATAAAATTTCTGCTGTTACTAGATCTGTGCAGTGTCACATATCACAAAAGTACTTTTGTGTAATTAGTGTGTTCTGCCATCTTCATTTTACAAAAAAATAAAAGTTGGGGACTACCCCAAGGTTTTGTAGCAGTGAATTGGCCGTGGGCCAGCTAGGGCCCAGGTCTAGCCAATGTAAAGAGGCTACAGCCCCTCCTTGAGCCAGCTAGTGATTGAGGAATTTTGTAACAAGGTGAACATGATGGTAAACATCACTTCTTTCTTAAAGGGCAAAATGAGTTCATCTGTTTTTATCAATTGCTTGGTTGGTTGCTGATGGAGTCCTTTAGATGAGACAAGTATTAATGTATCCCTATTCCTTCCTCCAGAGCACCTCTCCATTTAACATTTCTGTTTATCTCTAATGATGCCCCCTTTCTTGTCCTACATGAAGAAAGGAGATTTACTATATTCTCTATATGTGTTCAAAGATTTTTTCTAATGCCTTGTTTTTTGTCAATACATGTGTGATTATGGGCATGATAGGATATTCCTTATCAAAACTATTCTGATGAACCTGCTGCTACAACTTGAAGCCCGGGAACTGTCATTTTAAGCAAACAACTATTATTTCTCAGATAAACAGTTGTGAGACATTTGTTCTAGAATGTTCCCCTTTGAAAACCAGGCAGAAGCAGTTAATCTGCGCTGATTCCGGTTTTGTATGTAATTGATGACTATCACTTCTTTGGGGTGGTCAGTGTGGTATAAGGGATGATTGCAGCTTTGGAGACATTGCATTGATGGACTTGGGCTGAACCCTTGCTTTTGCCACTGGAATGCCAAGTGGCTTTGAACAAATGGCCGACTGAGTTCATTTTGCAAATGGAAATATTGGAATAATTATACCTAACTCATTGAGTTATTGTGAGGTTTAAATTAAATAGCTACATAATGTCCCTCATAATGTAATAATGCCTGGCACATGTTAGAAACTCAATATATCTTATAAAGCCTCCCCTTCCACTCTCTATTTCATGTCCTTTGCATGGAAAATTGGGCCAAGGGTTTGCAGCAGGTTAGGAGAGAAGAATCTACCTAGAATTTTGATGATGATTTTATGGGTTTCTCTGCTTGTGAAAGTTATGGTGCTCTACATTCACAATCACTCTCATTTATTCACTAGATATTTTCTGAGTGCCAGCTATGTGCCAGGTACTACATAGGTCTGGTTTTCAGATCTTTATACTCTTAAAGCTAATGACATTGATACTATGTTCACAGCAAGCTTTCTAGCTTTTTTATTTGTATAGAATTGTCATAATTATTATTTTGAGACAGGATCTCACTCTGTCACGCAGTCTGGAGTGCAGTGGCACCATCTCAGTTCACTGTAGCCTCGACCTCCTGGACTCAAGCAATCCTTCCTCCTCAGCCTCCTGCGTAGCTGGGACTACAGGTGCATGCCACCACATCCAGCTAATTTTTGTATCTTTTGTAGAGATGGGTTTTCACCATGTTACCCAGGCTGGTCTCGAACTCTTGAGCTCAAGCAATCCGCCCACCTCAGCCTCCCAAAGTGCTGGAATTACAAGTATAAGCCACCATGCCCAGCCTACATAGAATTATTATCAGCTTCTAGAAGCTTTTCAAATGTGGCTATCTCTTTAATTTTATTTTCTCTTTGAGAAATGTCTTATGTTCTCACTACTGAGGTAATTTCTTTCTCAGTGTCCCTAAATACTGAGTAATTGGTTGACCCCAAAGCCTTACTCAGTGAATCATTAATCATTTGTTGCTCTGCCTTAGAAAGAGTGCTGGTTTCATATTAGATGAGGAATGTAATGGTGGAATATTATACTTAACTGAGACATAATTTCAGTACTTCAGGAGCAGAATGGCCTCATGTAAAGCCCTTGACTTTTTGTGTGCAGAAAGCCTTGGGTTTGAGTACTGATGCCCCCACTGATTAGTTTTGGGACATTTTATCTAAATATTCGAATCCTAAATATCCTCTATGTGCTTGTCATAATTGTCATGAGGAGTAGAAATAGGTATAATCCAGTCAGAATGGTTACTATTAAAAAGTCAAAAAATAACAGATGCTGGCGAGGTTGTGGAGAAAAGGGAATACCCTGTTGGTTGGAGTGTAAATTAGTTCAATTATTGTGGAAGACAGTGTGATGATTCTTCAAAGAGCTGAACGCAGAACTACCATTCGACCCAGCAATCCCATTATTGGGTATATATCCAGAGGAATATAAATTGTTCTAACATAAAGATACATGCACGTCAATGTTCACTGCAGCCCTGTTCACAATAGCAAAGACATGGAATCAACCTAAATGGCCATCAGTGGCAGATTGGACAAAGAAAAGGTGCCACAAATACACCATGGAATACTGTGCAGCCATATAAAAGAATGAGATCATGTTCTTTGCAGGGGCATGAATGGAGCTGGAGGCCATTTTCCTTAGCGAACTAATGCGAGAACAGAAAACCAAATACTGCATGTTCTCAATTATAAGTGGGAGCTAAATATTGAGAACACATGGACACATTAAGAGGAACAATGGACACTGGGGCCTATTGGCATGTGGAGGGTGGGAGGAGGGAGAGGATCAGAAAAAAATAACTATTAGATGCTAGGCTTAGTACTTGGGTGATGAAATAATCTGTATGACAAACCCCCATGACACGAGTTTACCTGCATAACAAACCTGCACATGTACTTCCTTTTTAAAAGGAAAGAGATAGGTAAAGCATAAAGCACGGAACCTGGCATGATGTAAATCCTCAGCCAATAGAACCATTTAAAAAATCTTACCGCTTGCTTTTCTTTTACTGCCAAAAGGATACACATTTACTGTAAAACATTTAGAAAACCTGGTTAAACCAAATGAATAAAAGAATAATCATACATAATCTCAAGACCCAGAGATACCCATTGATGCCATTTCACTGTAGCTCTGTCTCTCTTTCTCATTTTAACCCTTTTCCCTCTTTTCCCCAGATAGTAGTTTCAACCATATGCAATTGCTGGTACTTGGCCATCTTTACCTAAATTCATGACAGTTTCATTGGGTTCATTCTGATATATTGCTAAAATTGGATTATATGGTGCATTGTTTTTTGAGATTTTTTTTTTTTTTTTTTTTTTTTTTTTTTT